>NW_019154101.1:14807015-14967701 GCF_002288905.1 Enhydra lutris kenyoni
AGCAATCTTTTCATATGGTTCTATTGTTTTATCCTCTTGGTGTAAGTATCAGAAGCATGAATGTTGGGTCGATGGGAATGTACATTTAAAATTGAAAATCATATGTAATGCCAAATGGCTTTCCTGAGGAGCTATACCAATCTAAACATCTAATAGCAGTGGATGTTATTAAGTGTTTAATATTTGCCATTATAAATAAAATCAAATTTTCTTAATTTTTATTTCTTTGATTAATAATAAAAAGAACATCTTTTCCCGTGTCAGTGGGCTATATATTTTCGTTTAGTTCTTTTGGAATTCCTCATATGTATTCCTTGGCCACTTTTCATTTGCTATGTTTGTCTTCTCTTATTGACTTTTGAAAACTCTTGTATTAGAGATATTACACCTCTATTATATATGCTCCAAATATTTTTGCTGTTTTTTCGTTTTCTTGTAACTTTGTTGCTAATTATGTTTACTTTGTTAGCCAAATCTATCCATCTTTCCTTTATTGTTTATGGCCTTGATGTTTTGCTTTAAAAATATTTTGACATCTCAAGTTTACATTTATAGAAGTATTTACCTAAATTTCCTTCTAGGGTTTTTGTTTCTCATGCTTTTGGCCATTGCATGTTGTACAGAACAGACACTGTCAACTGTCCTTCAGCTTCACCCAATGCCCAGCTTTATCAGGTGCAGCAAAGGTGAAGGTGGGGATAAAGCATAGAGGTGTCAGTTTGATTTAGCACATCATTTAAACAAAAATAAGAATGTTTTTGCATGTTTATCATTTTGGTGCAGTCAAGTCAAAATATTCATGTTTAAAAGGGTAGGTCAGTTCAATTGCCAAATGTATTCAAGGGTGGATGGAGGTGTAACTTTTTCCTAAGAAAATCTTTATAATTTTTTATTATTAAGTTTATGAAGCAACAAATGTAAATTTCCCCCCTATATTTGAATCTCTCAAATGACTTTCAGGGTTCTTGAAAGCTCACAACAGTACTATTTTGCATTGTTATACTGGAGAAGATCAGAGACATACGTTCTGTTTGCCAGAAAATCTCTGCTGGGTACATGGAAAGAATTAGCTCATAAGTGTGATGAAAATAGTAGACATCTGTTGTTTTGGTTTGCTCACCATTTCTTCCTCCCTCAGTACCAGCACACCAATTTTCTTTTGGAAAATATCCTCTCCTTAACCCTGTGTAGTCCTGTGGGAGCTCTGTGTCCTGAGGTGCTCTCTTCTCTGCCTCAGGGGACATGAAAGAATGGCCAATCAGATCACATGTCCCTCCCCCTTGGTCTTAGTAATTTGATCAATGATGATAATGTGATAAAAAACTAGGTTCAAAAACTCTGAGCCCTTGCATTGGGGAGGGAGGGGAAGAAAGTGTCTCATTTTCTTTTGGTTCATAAACTCTATTGAAAATATAAGTTGGTACTTATTAAAGTCATGTTCTTTGCTTTTTCACCATTCAAAGAAGCAGAGAAAGAGATGAGGTGGAGGAGTGGAGACCTGAATCTAGCTAAGCTTGAAATCAGTACTAAACCTTCAACTCTTAGATGCTTACCTACTACATTAGCTCTTTTCCCCTTTTTTTTTTTTTAAACTATGCTGAGTTGTCCTTGATTTCTGTCACTTGCAACTAAAAGATTGTTGATTAATGTCACAGTAAGGTTGTAGACTTTCACCTGCTGAAGATTATTATTGTTGAATAGATGCTGATGGCTGGATTTTATAGTTTAGTTTTAATCTAGAAATAGGGTATAACTTGAGAAAGACCATGGTTTTTGAAAGACCATTGTTTTGAAACAATGAGACAGCACTCTGATTTCCTAATAAAAGGGCCTGAGAATTATTTTCAGAATTGCTACTAATTGCATAACTCTCTTCTTAAAATGGCTGCATAATTAAAGAGTGATATTGAAGTGATGCTAGGAAGTCACTAGACAGTTCTCTCCCACAGTCTCTTCAAATGAACAATAGCTGTTTAAGATGCACATTATCAAGCACAGTTGTTGTGATGGGGATTGATTAAATGATTCCAAACTCCTGGAATTCCCTAGAGGATATGGCCATGTAATAGCTGGTGTCATTGCCCTCTGTTTAAGTAATTTATTTAGAGGTGGGTTTGTAGTGACAGGTTACCGTGATTGACTTACTACGTGGGGCACAGAAACCGCAGAGTGTTATTCCTTGTTACTTTGGTGGTTTTTGAATACCAGATACTTTGTAATACTCAAGCACTAGTCTTTTAACATCTAAATAGCATATACTACTACTTTAAGGTGTTAAAGGTGGCTTTCAAAAGAAAAATTCTTTAATCTTGCAATCTTTTTACATGATATATTTACTTTAAGAAAGACATGTAAACATTCAAGTACTTGAACAGCATGGATGGCAAATCCCTCCATCCTTTCCTCTCTCTCTGTCTGTCTCTTTCTTTCTTAAAAAAAACCATAGCAATTTGGCTGTGGTGCTGGCTGTATAGCTGTTTTCAGCTAACGTCGGTGTTTTATTTTTTTTCATTGTTGCTTCATTATCCTCAAAAAACACTTTTCTTCTTCTCATAGGGCATATATTATCCTAGCACATCAGTTTACAAGTGTAGATTAATAAAGAATAAAGAAGATGAGTTTATGACATCTGCTTTGTCTTTTCCCACATCTTTTAACCAAATAACTGAATGGTTTCAGTAGCATTTCTCAGAAGCTTTATGTTCAACTTGGCAATAATGTGTTAGAAACAGAAGTGGAAGGGGAGGGGAAGAATGATGAGGTAAGCAAGGGTTTGAGGCAGAAGAATTGGAATGGCTGTGGCATTATTTTCCTTAAAATTTTTTATTGAAGTGCCAAGTGAAAAATTAAATGAATCTGTTCATTAATTTTCACATATGTATGTATCCACATAGTGACAACCCAGATCAATATATAGAATATTTTCAGCACTTAAGTAGTCTCCCTCTTTCCCTGTCCAAGTCAATAGCCCCTCTCAGTGATGATCATTATTCTGATCTTTATCATGACTGAATGGGGTGTGCCGTTCTTGAACTTCCATAAATGGAATCATGTAGTATATACTTTTTGTTTATTTGGCTACTTATATTCAATATTTTGTCTGTGAGATTCATCGTTGTTGTTGACTGAGTTATATAATTTTCTTGATAAGAATATACTACAATTTAAAAAAAAAAGAATATACTACAATTTGCTTCAGTTGCAAGAAAAGACTGCAATTAGGCAAGAAGTAGATTAGTGATTGCTTGGGACTAAAGGTGATAACAGGGATTAATGGTGAAGGAACATGGGGGATCTTACTGGAGTAATAAAAATGTTGTAAAATTAGGTAATGGAGATAGTTTCACAACCTTGTAAGTTCCCTAAACATTCAGTTGCATATTTTGTTATATAATTAATCTTTAAAAAATAAAGGAACCCAGAATGACCACACTTACCACCGATAATTGAAAAATGATAGGACCTTATCACTTGATTTAGGTATTTTCCTTTTTTAAAAATGAAACTTTTTAGATATAATTTAAATATGATCTTCCACAAACCTACTGTCTTCTTTTTCAGAAGTTTCTACTATCATGAAATTGGTGTATAGTCTTCCTGTTTATGTGTGGGTGTGTGTATAATTTTTATAAATATAAAAAATATATATAATGTATATACATAATATATGCATATATTTATAATCACTATATAGCTTGCCTATGTAATGAAATAATGAAATATAAGCCTTATTCATTGATACCTAGCATACAGTAGATATTCATCAAATATCTGAAATAAATGTAGTTAGAGTAACACTTAGTTTTTAGATTGCAAGAGGAACGTTGGCAAACAGGAAAACAGGAAGAAAAAAGCTATACTCTCTTCTAATCTCACCATTTGAACATGACTTTTATTAATTTTTTGTCATGTTTTTCTCATAATTGTTCACACATATATATGAAGCTGCCTGGGCCCTCTGGATAACCTAGTAGTCTTTAAACTTCAGCAGCCTCCCTTTGCCTGCATGATTGATAAACTAACCTTTCTTTGTATATCTATAGATCATGCATTCTTTCCCAGAGAGAATAGAACACAACCCCCAAGCATTAAGGAATAAGACCCCCTTGCATAACCCCTGGGCACTAAGGAACCAGACCCCTTTGCACAACCACCTAGCACTGAGATAAGGACTGTAGTTGGCACCATTGAGTCTGCACTTAATCGAGGAATGTTATGGACTGCTGCACTCCCTTTACTGATTAACTGCCTTAAGCCCCTTTAAAAAAACCCTGGGCCAAGCAGAAACCTCAGAGCTGGCCTTCATGCAAGAGTCTACCTTCTCCCTGGGTGGCTGGCCTCCGAAGTAAAGTTCATATTCCTTTCTAGGCAAAGCTTGCCTCTTGAGTTTTGGCCTTTTGAGTGATGGGCAGCTGAACTTGGGGTTTCAATAATATATATATACATATATGTATATGTATTTTTTACATGTATGCTGAATACATTTCTTTATTGCCTACTTTAAAAATTAGTGTATGATTTAATATTTGTTTTTTCTATTCTCTGTGTCAGAAACTTCTACTGAGCACTTTATATAAATTAGTTCATTAAAACATACTGTGGCTATATTTATCTACAACATGATTTGTGGTTATTCCATGGCATCCTACTGTATGGATTTATCATAATTTACTTTAGTAACCTGCCATTCTTTCAGATTGCTTTCAGATTTTCACTTTTCTAAGTAAGAAAGCAAAGACATTCCTTATAAGAAATTTCTTATATGTATATGGGATTTATATATGGAATATATGTATTCTTTATATATAACTGATTATTTACTCAGGACGAAGCCCAGAACTAGAACTGTAAGGCCAAGGAATAGATACATTTTAGAATTTTGTGATTTGTTTTACCAAAATAAACTTCTGAAAAGTTGTACCCTTTTAGAATCTTACCAGTAGTATAGTAGACCATCTTAAGACAAAGACGTAGGTTTTGTCTCAATGTAGGAAATGACATTTTCACAAAATAGCTGTCCTAGAGAGATTTAGGCAGATGTTGAGGGAACATCTGTCATGGATGCTGGAAAGGAGGTTCATATTGGGTGGCATTTGATTTACTTAAATTCTAATGACCTTTTCAACTCTCAAATTTGTAAAATACTATTTCCTGTTCCTCATTCCTCACTGCTTAATTCTCTCAAAACAACACTTTAATAAAGACTTGTTAATCTTAATGCCAAGATTACTTTCTGGTTTCTATTTACAATTCTCATTAGGTCTTATGTTTGCTTTTCCAAGTAACTAAAATGACATCTTTTTGTTGTTTTCCTCATGACCAAACTATTTGTAAAAATGACATCAATGTTGTATCCATAAGAATGGTCCCATGGGAAGAATTCTTTTTAAAATTAATTTTGGCACCATGATAAAAACCACTCTTAGTGGATGTGTGTGTGTGTGTGGGCGCGCGTGCACACACGTATGCATGCGTGCTAGGAAATGGAATATATCTAATCCCTGTGAGACTAGAATCTCCGTGAGAAAGTTGTCTCAAGTGTTCATAAGGAGAATATAAATCTCAATAATAAAATAGGAAAATAATGTACTAAAATGAACGTAGAAAGTGTATTTTCATTGTGCTTTTACACTAAAGTCTTCTAAGATCAGCATGGTTACTTGTGTTTTAGGCTAATGTAAGACAAAAGGTTTAATCAAAAGACTGGCTATTTCATAATTAAATCACTATTGAGCATAGTGGTAGTAGGGTTCATTTTGTAAAAATTATTGACATGGATATTGTGCTGCAATATCATGCATGTATAAAAAGTACAACATAAGTTCTTTGTCTCTGAACACTGTACAATCAATATTCTATTACCACAATGCTGGTTTTGCTGCATTGTAGCTAAATTACTGTGTCAGGTATAGGGATGCTTAAACCAGATATTCAAGTAACAAGGACGATACAAGAATTCTAATTATTTTCGCACCTACTTATGCATTTATCTTTTATCCCCAGTGCTTTTAGGAATACCTCTCAATTTAAAAGTCATTAAAGTATTTACAAACATGTAAAGGACTGTGTTAATTTGTATTATTATAAATGAAATCGTGTGGCAAAAATTGCATTTTAGTAACAGTAACAATGACATTTATACAGAGCCTTATAGTAGATATTCAGTGGGTACTAATTCTTAACTTGGTGTAAATGTAAAACCTTTAAATTATAGAAATATACCATAAGTTACTCTTAATCTTAGGAAACAAACTGAGAGTTGCTGGAGGGGCGGGCGTGGGGGGATTAGGTGACTGGGTGATGGATATTGGGAAGGGTATGTGCTATAGTGAGTGCTGTGAAATGTGTAAAACTGATGAATCACAAACCTATACCCCTGAAACAAATAATACATTATATGTTAATTAATTGAATTTAAATTAAAAATTAATTTAAAAAAGAAAAATGTATAGAAATATAGGATATTTTAAAATATGTATACAAAATGTTACTGAAGTATTAATAAAGTTACATAATAAGTAAGGTATCTAAAGTATAGCTTACTGTAGGATCTTTTAATTAGAAATTCACTAGGAGAAAGAGAAAATATAGTAGCATATGTATTTTATGACAGTATGTAAAATGCTACCTTCAAAAATGCATGGAAACTAATACATTTTGAACTTATCCTGAGTAGTGTTATAACATATCAAATGGGAGCTCCATGTCTGCTTCCTCAGAAAGTGTGACCTGTCATATTAAGTAAAATACTAACTATTCACTTAATCTCTAGAATTCATGTGAATCTTGAATATTTTGCATTTAATATCATCAATGGCCAGACTCATTTACTTTCAATTAATAAGTTGATTTGTCTGCTTAATAATGGCTCTTCATCTTCCAGTTGAAAGTCTAGAGCATGGACACCTTTTCTTTTAGCAGGCTTCCGAAATATGTTCTCTTATTCTCTAAAGTGCACAAAAAATCTTGAATAGTCCACTCATGAATCAGTAAAGTATGTGCTCCATGGTTAATATAAAACTCTTTTATTGTGATTGTTGGGAGATAATGACATAAACTTTAGAGACTAACCTGCTTTTGAAAGATAAAATTAAAACAATTATGTTTTTTTTCTAAGAATAAAATAAATACAAGAATTTGCACAAACATAAAGACTGAACATATGGAGAAATTAGAAGGTGAAAAATGCTGTATTATCAGGTGACGGCTTAAGCGTTGGGCAAGAGTTGGAGAAATGGGTCACAAGAAGTACTTGGTAATACAAAACAGTGAATTTAGATTTTGACAGAATTTGCCAGTGAGGCTGCATTAATGTGACTACATCAAAATAGAAATGTCAGAGTCCGCCCATCATGAAGTTGCTGTGGGAATGCAGGAGCACCAGCTTGACCTGTCCAGAGTGCGGGTCCAATTGTGATTCTCTTTTAACTACCAGGTATCAGGTGGATAAGCTCTTGAAACTGATTCCATGTATTTGAGAATGTGCAGTTCTGCTTTGTGGAAGAGGATTCAAAATGCTTGGCATAACATATCATCAATAACTTTTCAAAAAATTTTTTTCCAGGAGAGGAGTCAAGATGGCGGAGAAGTAGCAGGCTGAGACTACTTCAGGTAGCGGGAGATCAGCTAAATAGCTTATCTAAAGATTGCAAACACCTACAAATCCAACGGGAGATCGAAGAGAAGAAGAACAACTCTAGAAACAGGAAATCAACCACTTTCTGAAAGGTAGGACTGGCGGAGAAGTGAATCCAAAGCGACGGGAAGATAGACCGCGGGGGGAAGGGCCGGCTCCCGGCAAGCGGCGGAGCAACGGAGCACAAAATCAGGACTTTTAAAAGTCTGTTTCACTCAGGGACATCGCTCCAGAGGCTTAACCAGGGTGAAGCCCAGGCGGGGTCAGCGCGGCCTCAGGTCCCACAGGGTCACAGAAGGATCGGGGGTGTCTGAGTGTTGCAGAGCTTGCAGGTATTAGAATGGGGAAGCCGGCTACAGAGACAGAGCCGAGGAGTGAGCTCTCAGCTCAGCGTTACCTGCACCGGTTGCAGGCTCGGTCAGCTCGGAGCGCGGCAGGAAGGCCAGGGTGACGGGAGTAATTGGGCGCTGTTCTCTGAGGGCGCACTGAGGAGTGGGGCCCCGGGCTCTCGGCTCCTCCAGGCCCGGAGACCGGGAGGCCACCATCTTCATTCCCGCCCTCCGGAACTCTATGGAAAGCGCTCAGGGAACAAAAGCTCCTGAAAGCAAACCCAAGCGGAATACTCAGCCCGGCCCCTGGTAAGGGTGGTGCAACTCCGCCTGGGACAAAGACACTTGAGAATCACTACAACAGGCCCCTCCCCCAGAAGATCAACAAGAAACCCAGCCAGGACCAAGTTCACCTACCAAGGAGTGCAGTTTCAATACCAAGGAGAGCAGCGGAATTCCAGAGGAGGAGAAAGCAAAGCACGGAACTCATGGCTTTCTCCCCATGATTCTTTAGCCTTGCAGTTAATTTAATTTTTTTTTCTTTTTCAATTTTTTTTTCTCTTCTTCTGCTAAATTTTTTTAACTTTTACCGTTTTCTTTTTTAACGTTTTTTAGTTTATCTAATATATATATATATATTTTTTCCTTTTTATATTTTTTCTTTATCGGTTTTCTTTTTTTAATTGTTTTTTTTTTTTCTTTCTGAACCTCTTTTTATCCCCTTTCTCCCCCCTCACGATTTGGGATATCTTCTGATTTGGCTAAAGCATATTTTCCTGGGGTTGTTGCCACCCTTTTAGTATTTTACTTGCTCCTTCATATACTCTTATCTGGACAAAATGACAAGGAGGAAAAATTCACCACAAAAAAAAAGAACAAGAAGCAGTACCAAAGGCTAGGGACCTAATCAATACAGACATTGGTAATATGTCAGATATAGAGTTCAGAATGATGATTCTCAAGGTTCTAGCCAGGCTCGAAAAAGGCATGGAAGATATTAGAGAAACCCTCTCAGGATATATAAAAGCCCTTTCTGGAGAAATAAAAGAACTAAAATCTAACCAAGTTGAAATCAAAAAAGCTATTAATGAGGTGCAATCAAAAATGGAGGCTCTCACTGCTAGGATAAATGAGGCAGAAGAAAGAATTAGCGATATAGAAGACCAAATGACAGAGAATAAAGAAGCTGAGCAAAAGAGGGACAAACAGCTACTGGACCACGAGGAGAGAATTCGAGAGATAGGTGACACCATAAGACGAAACAACATTAGAATAATTGGGATTCCAGAAGAAGAGGAAACAGAGAGGAGAGCAGAAGGTATATTGGAGAGAATTATTGGACAGAATTTCCCCAATATGGCAAAGGGAACAAGCATCAAAATCCAGGAGGTTCAGAGAACCCCCCTCAAAATCAATAAGAATAGGTCCACACCCCGTCACCTAATAGTAAAATTTACAAGTCTTAGTGACAAAGAAAAGATCCTGAAAGCAGCCCGGGAAAAGAAGTCTGTAACCTACAATGGTAAAAATATTAGATTGGCAGCAGACTTATCCACAGAGACCTGGCAGGCCAGAAAGAGCTGGCATGATATATTCAGAGTACTAAACGAGAAAAACATGCAGCCAAGAATACTATATCCAGCTAGGCTATCATTGAAAATAGGAGGAGAGATTAAAAGCTTCCAGGACAAACAAAAACTGAAAGAATTTGCAAATACCAAACCAGCTCTAAAGGAAATATTGAAAGGGGTCCTCTAAGCAAAGAGAGACCCTAAAAGTAGTAGATCAGAAAGAAACAGAGACAATATACAATAACAGTCACCTTACAGGCAATACAATGGCACTAAATTCATATCTCTCAATACTTACCCTGAATGTTAATGGGCTAAATGCCCCAATCAAAAGACACAGGATATCAGAATGGATAAAAAAACAAAACCCATCTATATGTTGCCTACAAGAAACTCATCTTAAACCCGAAGACACCTCCAGGTTTAAAGTGAGGGGGTGGAAAAGAATTTACCATGCTAATGGACATCAGAAGAAATCAGGAGTGGCAATCCTTATATCAGATCAATTAGATTTTAAGCCAAAGACTAGAATAAGAGATGAGGAAGGACACTATATCATACTCAAAGGAACTGTCCAACAAGAAGATCTAATAATTTTAAATATCTATGCCCCTAACGTGGGAGCAGCCAACTATATAAACCAATTAATAACAAAATCAAAGAAACACATCGACAATAATACAATAATAGCAGGGGATTTTAACACTCCCCTCACTGAAATGGACAGATCATCCAAGCAAAAGATCAACAAGGAAATCAAGGCCTTAAATGACACACTGGACCAGATGGACATAACAGATATATTCAGACCATTTCATCCCAAAGCAACAGAATACACATTCTTCTCTAGGGCACATGGAACATTCTCCAGAATAGATCACATTCTTGGTCCTAAATCAGGTCTCAACCGGTATCAAAAGATTGGGATCATTCCCTGCATATTTTCAGACCACAATGCTCTGAAGCTAGAACTCAATCACAAGAGGAAATTTGGAAAGAACCCAAATACATGGAGACTAAACAGCATCCTTCTAAAGAATGAATGGGTCAACCAGGAAATTAAAGAAGAATTGAAAAAATTCATGGAAACAAATGATAATGAAAACACAACGGTGCAGAATCTGTGGGACACAACAAAGGCAGTCCTGAGAGGAAAATATATAGCGGTACAAGCCTTTCTCAAGAAACAAGAAAGGTCTCAGGTACACAACGTAACCCTACACCTAAAGGAGCTGGAGAAAGAACAAGAAAGAAACCCTAAACCCAGCAGGAGAAGAGAAATCATAAAGATCAGAGCAGAAATCAATGAAATAGAAACCAAAAAAACAATAGAACAAATCAACGAAACTAGGAGCTGGTTCTTTGAAAGAATTAATAAGATTGATAAACCCCTGGCCAGACTTATCAAAAAGAAAAGAGAAAGGACCCAAATAAATAAAATCATGAATGAAAGAGGAGAGATCACAATGAACACCAAAGAACTACAGACAATTATAAGAACATACTATGAGCAACTCTATGCCAACAAATTTGACAATCTGGAAGAAATGGATGCATTCCTAGAGACATATAAACTACCACAACTGAACCAGGAAGAAATAGAAAGCCTGAACAGACCCATAACCAGTAAGGAGATTGAAACAGTCATCAAAAATCTCCAAACAAACAAAAGCCCAGGGCCAGATGGCTTCCCGGGGGAATTCTTCCAAACAATTAAAGAAGAACTAATTCCTATTCTCCTGAAACTGTTCCAAAAAATAGAAATGGAAGGAAAACTTCCAAACTCATTTTATGAGGCCAGCATCACCTTGATCCCAAAACCAGACAAGGATCCCATCAAAAAAGAGAACTACAGACCAATATCCTTGATGAACACAGATGCAAAAATTCTCGCCAAAATACTAGCCAATAGGATTCAACAGTACATTAAAAGGATTATTCACCACGACCAAGTGGGATTTATTCCAGGGCTGCAAGGTTGGTTCAACATCTGCAAATCAATCAATGTGATACAACACATTAATAAAAGAAAGAACAAGAACCATATGATACTCTCCATAGATGCTGAAAAAGCATTTGACAAAGTACAGCATCCCTTCCTGATCAAAACTCTTCAAAGTGTAGGGATAGACAGCACATACCTCAATATTATCAAAGCCATCTATGACAAACCCACCGCAAATATCATTCTCAATGGAGAAAAACTGAAAGCTTTTCCGCTAAGGTCAGGAACACGGCAGGGATGTCCGTTATCACCACTGCTATTCAACATAGTACTAGAAGTCCTAGCCTCAGCAATCAGAAACAAAAGGAAATTAAAAGCATCCAAATCGGCAAAGAAGAAGTCAAACTTTCACTCTTTGTAGATGATATGATACTATATGTGGAAAACCCAAAAGACTCCACTCCAAAACTGCTAGAACTTGTACAGGAATTCAGTAAAGTGTCAGGATATAAAATCAATGCACAGAAATCAGTTGCATTTCTCTACACCAACAACAAGACAGAAGAAAGAGAAATTAAGGAGTCAGTCCCATTTACAATTGCACCCAAAACTGTAAGATATCTAGGAATAAACCTAACCAAAGAGACTAAGAATCTATACACAGAAAACTATAAAGTACTCATGAAAGAAATTGAGGAAGACACAAAGAAATGGAAAAATGTTCCATGCTCCTGGATTGGAAGAATAAATATTGTGAAAATGTCTATGCTACCTAAAGCAATCTACACATTTAATGCAATTCCTATCAAAGTACCATCCATATTTTTCAAAGAAATGGAACAAATAATCCTAAAATTTATATGGAACCAGAAAAGACCTCGAATAGCCAAAGGAATATTGAAAAAGAAAGCCAAAGTCGGTGGCATCACAATTCCGGACTTCAAGCTCTATTACAAAGCTGTCATCATCAAGACAGCATGGTACTGGCACAAAAACAGACACATAGATCAATGGAACAGAATAGAGAGCCCAGAAATAGACCCTCAACTCTATGGTCAACTCATCTTCGACAAAGCAGGAAAGAATGTCCAATGGAAAAAAGATAGCCTCTTCAATAAATGGTGTTGGGAAAATTGGACAGCCACATGCAGAAAAATGAAATTGGATCATTTCCTTACACCACACACGAAAATAGACTCAAAATGGATGAAGGACCTCAATGTGAGAAAGGAATCCCTCAAAATCCTTGAGGAGAACACAGGCAGCAACCTCTTCGACCTCAGCCGCAGCAACATCTTCCTAGGAACATCACCAAAGGCAAGGGAAGCAAGGGCAAAAATGAACTACTGGGATTTTATCAAGATCAAAAGCTTTTGCACAGCAAAGGAAACAGTTAACAAAACCAAAAGACAACTGACAGAATGGGAGAAGATATTTGCAAATGACATATCGGATAAAGGGCTAGTGTCCAAAATCTATAAAGAACTTAGCAAACTCAACACCCAAAGAACAAATAATCCAATCAAGAAATGGGCAGAGGACATGAACAGACATTTCTGCAAAGAAGACATCCAGATGGCCAACAGACACATGAAAAAGTGCTCCACATCACTCGGCATCAGGGAAATACAAATCAAAACCACAATGAGATACCACCTCACACCAGTCAGAATGGCTAAAATTAACAAGTCAGGAAATGACAGATGCTGGCGAGGATGCGGAGAAAGGGGAACCCTCCTACACTGTTGGTGGGAATGCAAGCTGGTGCAACCACTCTGGAAAACAGCATGGAGGTTCCTCAAAATGTTGAAAATAGAACTACCCTATTACCCAGCAATTGCATTGCTGGGTATTTACCCTAAAGATACAAACGTAGTGATCCAAAGGGGCACGTGCACCCGAATGTTTATAGCAGCAATGTCTACAATAGCCAAACTATGGAAAGAACCTAGATGTCCATCAACAGACGAATGGATAAAGAAGAGGTGGTATATATACACAATGGAATACTATGCAGCCATCAAAAGAAATGAAATCTTGCCATTTGCGACGACGTGGATGGAACTAGAGGGTATCATGCTTAGCGAAATAAGTCAATCAGAGAAAGACAACTATCATATGATCTCCCTGATATGAGGGAGAGGAGATGCAACATGGGGGGTTAAGGGGGTAGGAGAAGAGTAAATGAAACAAGATGGGATTGGGAGGGAGACAAACCATAAGTGACTCTTAATCTCACAAAACAAACTGAGGGTTGATGGGGGGAGGGGGATTGGGAGAGGGGGGGTGGGGTTATGGACATTGGGGAGGTTATGTGCTATGGTGAGTGCTGTGAAGTGTGTAAACCTGGCGATTCACAGACCTGTACCCCTGGGGATAAAAATATATTGTATGTTTATAAAAAAATAAAATTAAAAAAAAAATAGTCACAAAAAAAAATTTTTTTTTTTCCAGAGTGATGTCTGTGCAATCTCTCACATGAACGTTTTCAGCTGTCAACTGTTTTGGGTGAACATGGGTACAATGTCAGTGTGACTAGGAGGAAGAGGAAGGAGTGGAAGGAGAGGAAAAGGCAAACCATTTGCAGTTCATAAATACTTGAATTTAAAAAGTACTTGGTGGGTGGCCCTTGGTGGTTCAGTGGGTTAAAGACTCTGCTTTCGGCTCGGGTCATGATCCCAGGGTCCTGGGATTGAGCCTCTCGTTGGGCTTTCTGCTCAGCAGGGAGCCTGCTTCCCTCTCTCTCTCTCTGCCTGCCTCTCTGGCTACTTGTGATATCTCTCTCTGTCCAATAAATAAAAATCTTTAAAAAAAATAAAAAGTACTTGGGCAGGGGACAAGTTAAATGGGTGATGGGTATTAAGGAGGGTCCTTGTGATGAGCACTAGGTGTTATATATAAGTGATGAATCACTGAATTCTACTCCTGAAACCAACATTACACTATATGTTAATTAGCTGGAATGTAAATAAAAACTTAAAAGAAGTACTGAATGCCAGCCATTTGTGACTGCCTTACAACACTTTTAACATTTAATCCTATCCCAAAAAATTACCTCAACGTTGATTACCCATGAAGGGAGAAGGAGGACTCAAACCAATTATTAGCAACACAGACTTACCCATTCTATGTGGCCAAGCTTTATTATGTGAAACACTTAAAACCAGGCTCAGCAGAGTGTAAAAGATTTCTTGGTATGAAACAAACCTGTATTAGTAGGGGGTGAAAAAGAGGATAAAATAGGTAGACCCTCTTCTATTTTCTGATCCTGTTCGTGGGATCCCTAAAGCTGTTCTGTTGGAAAATTAAATTGGTACTTTCAGGTAGGAGAAATGTTGGGTTAGAGTTTTTTTTATGAAAAATTGCTTTGGGGGATTTGCTCTGTGACAAAACCTAATTATTTTTCCTTAAAAATATTCTCTCTAGCACTCTAGCCCCAGGGAGAGAATTTAACAGAGGAGGGTAAATTGTGGGAGATTACATAGATGGACCCTCAAATACGCATAATGAATATGGAGTCGTTGAGCAAAGAACATTTGTTTACATCTTAGTTTAAGAGTAAAGATTTTCTTTTTACCCAAATAGCAACTAATTTTTTTTTGCCATGGTTAAAATCCTCTAATGTGTTAACCCATCGCTATACCCTCATCTTCACAGACATTTGTTCCCAGCTTTGCCATTGGTATCTTTCCTCATTTTTTTAAGGATTTTAGGTGATGATGGTGAGGCCAGATGGTGTGGAGGAAAGGCCTAGGTGCAGGTCTAGGTATGACCATTTATTGCTTCGTAAATTAAAGCAAGTGAGTGAACCCTCTGGGTCTCAGTTTCTTCCATGTCCAAAAATGGAAATTTACTTCAGAGTTCTATTTTGTGAGGAATAAATGAGGTAACATATGTAAGGGATGCTGGTAAATTATAACATGATGTTAATTATTACTGCAGAACAGGAATTGAAATGATGGTGTGGACTTAGAACTCTTTTTAGGTGGGCAGAATTAGAAATAGTTTATAAAATTAAGTCTTTGAGTGGTGTGGATTCCAGGTTTCTAAAAACAACAACAACAACAAAACAAACAAAAAACCCCCAAAAAACTAAGACTGGTTAAACACGGTTCCAAATGTTGTAAAATTCCCAGTAAGTATCTATTCTGCTAGTAGAATAAAAGTTGAATATTTAGAAAAACCTTTAGGTAGAAATTAAATTATCTCCAGATTTCAGACGCAGTTCTTTTAATTCTTAAAAAAAATTTGTTTATTCATATCATTCCTCCACTCCATCCATCCATCCCCATACAGCAAATATTGTCAGTGGATCCTGGGCTGCATACTGAGTTTAGAAAAGAGTGAAGGAGAAAGTACCTTGAATTGGTGGCAAAATTACTTGTCTGAGTTGTGGCCTCAAGCTTTGGCCTTCCTGTGCTGGGTTTGCCCTCCCACCTTTCCCACTCATCCTATCTGATCATTGAGTCAATTCTAATCCTTCTTCAAGGACCACCTCAATTCTTTCTCCCCAATGAGGTAATCAGTTGTGACTCTAGCCCTTAGTGCTTTCTTCTTATTGCACTTATTTCCAAAACCTCTCATTTTGTATTTATGTGTTGTTCCAGATGGGTAGCAGTGATTTTTTATGTAGCTGAGTTTGCCCCATCCATCCATCCATCCATCCACCTACCCATCCGTGCACTCCACAAATACATATTAAGCACAGTTATGTGCCAGATTTGAGCTAGATAGTAAGTATATAATGTAGCCATAAAACCTACCCTTGTGGATCTTACATTCTCATCTATAGTCTTCTAAGTGAGAATATTGCTCTGTGAAGGCGGGAACTATATCTCAGCATGGAATCATGGAATTCAGAACTGAGATACAAGACTTGTAAATCTATTCATCTATAACCATCCAATTTCTATCTTAAGCCTTTTTCTGCCAAGGTGGCAGATAGTAAATGCCAATGATTTCAGAGATTTCTCCTTCTCCCCTGGACCTGGAGTTATGTCAGAGTTCCAGGGAGTTTAACTGGAGCCAAGACTAAGGATTGGGGTGGGGAGGGAGTGTGCTGCAGGTTCCTGCTGTCATCTGACCACACAGGTATCTCCTGAAATGGCCTTAGCTCCATCAGCTGCTTGGTCAGTGGTCTGCTTGTTGGACTGGAAATATATTTTGTTCTTACCCACATGACTCCAGAATATCAGGCAACTCTCTATTCTGCTTCTGTGCTACTTCTGGGTATTGAATGTTCATTTTATGTCTCATCTACCACTCAGAGAGACTGGAAACTCACATGCTGCTTAAGATCCTGTCCAGACATACTATCAGGTAACAATTTATTTTCTAGGTCCCGCTTCATTTCTGGGAATGTACTTGGACCTTGATGCACAGATCTCTCTCTCTTTCTCTTTCTCTCATATTAATGTTATTGAAGTATAATTGACAAAAAATAAACCATGTATATTTAAAAGGTACAATTTGAGGGGTGCCTGGGTAGCTCAGTTGGTTGAGCATCCGACTTTTGATTTTGGCTCTGGTCATGATATTGGGGTCGTGAGGCTGAGCCCTGCATCAGTCTCCACTCCCAGCTCATGGGGTTCTTACTTTCTTTCCCCTGCTCTCTCTCTCTCTCTCTCTCAAAAAAAAATTTTGTATAATTTGATATTTTCTGCTGTGTGCATGTACCCATGGAACTATTACCACAGTCCATCCAGACAATGGAAACATCCCTTACCCCTGAAAATCCTTGTGCCCCTCTGTATTCCCACAATATATCCTCTTGTTCCTTTCTTCTCTTGGACCTCAAAAACTTCTATTAGGACGGGCTTGGAAAGCAGGTCTGGGGCCCCCTCTCTGGGAAGCACCATTCCTACACTCTCCTTGCTTTCTCTCTGACTCTATTCCTTTGCTCAAGACAAGGAAGACTTTCCCCTAGCTGAGGGGGCATAAGGGAAAGGAAGCCTTACCCTTTTTCATCATGTTTTCTCTGAAATATGTGATATATGCTGTGAAAGCCTCCTTATAGAAACACAGAAACCAGGAAAGGACCACATTTTTTTTTTTTTTTTTCTGTTCTTAGATCACTCCTCTGAGGAAATGATACATATCTTGCAGCTGCTTGCATGGCTGATTGAAGAATGGCTGAGAAGAGAAGGGAAAGGGAGAGGGACAATACTGGGGAGAGGAAACATCAGCTAATGTTTCAAAAATACTCTGACAAAGGTCCATAAAGGATATTTTATTTTATTCCCCTTACAAGATTGTACAACAGTAGAAAGCAATTAATTCCTGTTCAGTGATTGATCCTAGTGACCTGGACGTTCATAGGAGCTGTGTAGGTGGTATTCTGCCCAATGAGGTGAGAAGAATAAACTTGAGAAAAAAGGTCAGTGGTTTGTTTTTTTTTTTTAAATCAGGTACAACTTGCTAGATTTGAATTAGGAAAAAAAAAACTGTTTTATGTTTCTTTAATGAGGATGATCAAATACAGTAAAATGGTTGGGTTGCATAGGATCAACTCTCTGATGTTCTTTCTTGCTGAGGGACCATATTTCCCAAGCATAACTGACAAGGTAAATTATGTGACCCCGTGAATTGTTAATTTTTTGTTTTGCTGTTCTATGGATTAGATGAAGTATATGTGCATTTTAATGTTGGCTGTAAGGAAATCTGTACAATCTTTCTAGAAAGAAATTTATAATAATCAGTAATTATTATAGTAGTAAAGAGCTTACTGTTTGCCAGGACTAGAAAACTAACAACAGCAATAGTGCTATTATTAAGTGCTTCCCATCTACCAGGCTGTGAATTGTTTATATGTATTAATTAATTTTTGTCTTGCAATTACTCTAGTGAAATAGGCACTAATATTTTTTCCATTCTAGAGATGAGGAAACTATAACATAGAGATATTAAGCCATGATCACACAATTAGTCCTTGATGGAATCAGGATTCAAAGCAGGTAGATTTATGCTTTTAACCACTGTGCTTTATGCATATATATTTTTAACCCTCCTATGATAGCTCCTCATGAGGTATTATTCCTGCTTCATAGGTATGGAAAGAGTGTCAGAGAAGTTAAATATGGCCAAGAATATAAATCTTATCATTTTGGTGGATTCAGGACTCAGTCCCTGATGTGGCTAACTTTATAATCCATACTATTAACCATGATGCTAGAATATAAAAAATGGTAAATATTATGCACTGTGACTCTATATTGAAAGAATAATCAGAAATTTTGATAAATTGACAAAACATTTATATAAAAAGTAAACAAAAGTATCCTAGTGGATCATGGTTACCTAAGTTATAAATAATAATGAATTATTAAAATTATGCTTACAAAGGTTTTTTAAAAATATTTTATTTATTTGTCAGAGAGAGAGGACACAAGCAGGGGGAGCAGCAAGCAGAAGGAGAAGCAGGCTCCCTACTGAGCAAGGAGCCCGATTTGGTAATCAATTCCAGGACCTGGGATCATGTTCTGAGCTGAAGGCAGACGCTTAACTGACTGAGCCACCCAGGCATCCCTTACAAAGTTTTTCGATGATATGGAGTATTAAGATTATAATGATACTTTGGTAGAAAAATAAGGTACAAGGTTAGATGGTTATGTCATGGCAATATTTTTAGAAGGAGCAAAGAAAAAAGAATGGAAGAAAATACATCAAAATATTAATGAAAAATGAAAACATTCTGAATGGTTTGATTATGGACAATTTTAATTTTTTCTGCATTTTTCGAGTCAGTAGACTTATAAATGTGAAGGTCAATATTTGAGTTTGGGTTTTTATATTTACTTCCATATAAGTATTTTACAAAACTGGACTTAGTTCTTTAGGACAAATTTCTAAAATATTTACCATCAAAATGCTCTTCCTTTGTGTACTGAAATACAGCAAGTCATTTAAATTCGCTTGTTACAGTGTTTTAGTAGTTAAGTATAGTTCTCTATGTGTGGATCTTCTGTGAAAACAAATGAGATTTGGTATGTGACCCCTGCACTTTAATAACATTTGATCTACAGCTGACCAAATAAAAAGTGAGCCTCTTTTGTTTAGAGAAAAAATAAATTGAATTTTACCCTGTATCAATTCTACATATAAATTTGTTTCACCACATATTAAAGATGACGGGTCTTGCTTCAAACCCTCGTGATTGATAAAAGCAGACAAGAAACTTTTGGACTCCCATGTGAGTTAGAAGCCCCTTGTCCTAGACCCTCAGCCCAAGTCACAGAGCCAAACATCCCCAATTTTAATTGAATTAATAATTTCTAATGATATGTTTATTTTTATGATTTGGGGAAGTTGCTTCCATTTGAAAGTTTAGCACAAACACAAGATATATTTAAAGAAGAGTTCCATAGAAAACAATATAGTAAGAGCATCGGGTGCTCCGATGTTGAAATTGGGAAGAAAGCTTTCATCTGTACTTTTGTTCAAAGGCAAAGACAGAGAAGACATGATCCTGTCCTGAATTATCCTGGGGAGGAGTATTGCTGGAGGAATGCTATGTGAGGGAGGAGATCAAATGACTGAGCAAAAGGCAGGATTGAGGGGGCAGGGCTGAACAAGGTCCAATGGCACCTCAGCTACCTGTATAATTATGACGTTTCAGTAAATCTATTACATATTACCTAGGATTAAAAAAAAAAATGTTTTGATTATTTGTAGACTGTTTCCAGAAATGAATCATGTAGCATCTGGGGAAGTGCCTCTAGAGATATTAAACAAATCCTCTATTAGTCATGAGCAGTTGACTGAGTGATAAAACCACATCTGGAGAATTACATTTCAAAAGACTCATCCTTTTCCTTTTAATTTCACCAGGTGCTAAGCCAGGTGTTTTACATAAATTATCTCATTTGTTTTCTCTGACAATATACTAAGGCAAATGCTATGAATCCCATTTTATAGATGAGGAACAAAGGCTTAAACAATAAGTTGTCCAGTGTCACTCAGCTCACACGGAGACTTGACACAAGATCTGCTCGACTCCAGTGCCCTTGCCGTCCCCCTGATCACACCCACAGGAAAGCAGGGCATGATAGATGAACGAATAGGAAGGGAGTGTGGTGAAGGACTCACAGAGGGTAGTCATTGTGCAGCCAGGAAATAGAAGTCATCAAGCAGACTTATGTGGCAAGTTCTATTATTTATAGTGACATAACACAATGAAGAGGTGAAAATGAGATGGGCATGTATGGGGTGAAGCTGTCTGGAAGGAATAAAATGTAAAAGTAATATATATTATATATATTTATGGATAATATATATAATATTATATATCTAATAGTAGGTTGGAAAGAAGTCCTGATACTAGCAGGTGAATAGGCAGATCTAGAGAAAGTATAGATGTGGGTTTAAGGACCTGATTGCTGGCCTAATATCCTCTGATGGATGTAGTTTCAAATGCATGCAGCTTTAAAATAATTTAGCCTTGATTGCCTGTGGTTGGAAGTGAGTTTTTGGGAAGCAAAATGTATTTTCTTTCCTCTTGGGAGCCTTGTGCACTGCATCAAATAGCTTAAATTAAAGAAATTTCATTGGCTTGTGTGTGTTGATAAAATTACTATTTAAAGCAAACAGAGGACTTCAATTTTTCAGAAGAGGAGGGAATAACAGATAGAAAATCTGTAAGCTGTGACACCTGCACAGAATCTTGTTTGAAGTTCAGAAAGGGAGTAATCTATGTAAAAACTTGTTTTTGTTTTTTTTTCTTTTTAGAGAGAGAGGAGATGATAGTGCTCTGTTCTAAATGAACAGAAACAGAATGTGATGTATTGACTGAATAATGTGGTAATTTTCATATAGTGTAGTTTCCAGGAAGGAAAGAGACATCTCACTGGGATGTTCATAGTAAGGTGCTTCAGTAAGGCACAAATGATGTACACATGTAAGACAGTGGAGACCAAAGATGACTCCTGTTTGAAGGCTCAAAACTAGCTAGATAAAGACTAGAAAGTTAGGGGTTTCTAAGTAAGCACCAGTTATAAATGGGGAAGTCAGTTACCTTGCTACTCTTGAGAAGGGAATGCTGAGCTCCTAGGGCTGTTAATGAGAAGAGTTGAGGCTGAATATGCAGATTTTAGATGCAGTCTAATGTTAATAGACCCCCAGGAGAATGCTTGCAGAATGAAATCTGGAAGGTAATTTGTGACTGGCAGCTTGTTCCAGATGGGCCAGGCCAATGGAGGATATCAGTTAGAAACAAGTCCAGCTTGTTTAAGAGAAAGGATTAATTACAGTAATTATAATGACTAAATTGACTATAGAATCAGTGAGAAAATAAAGGAAACAAAGTTATGCTTTCAGGGACTACTTTGAGCTCATGTCACAGAGTCAAGTTATCAAAACAGCTCCTGCTTCTTCTGTGATCAGTAAATGTGACCAGGACCAAGAAATGTCATGATCTAGAAGAGCGAGCAATTTGGAAAATACCACAGAAAAACCACGACTGTGTTTTCTAGTGGATACAAGAGAAGGCATGGAGGTACAGCCTCATTCTCAATTCCCCCTTTTAATTATTATGTAATTGTTGGTGGAACTTAATCATGTCTAGAGCTCTAGCTGAATGGAGGCCAAGAAATGTGCTCTGACGTGTAGCAGAAGGAAGTTGGCTGCACTGTGCACTTGGTTATCAAACACAGTACAAGAAGCATTGCATGTTTGGAGAGGCAACCACTGTTGTGGCCCAGATAGCTACCTGAGATGATATTACCTGTCCATCCTCTTTGCTTTCTTTTTTTTAATGGAAAATTTTCATGAACACATGGTCCAACAACAAAAAGAACTAAATTTTGTTTTATAATTTATATAGCCATATGATAATTTTCCCCTCTTTAGGAGGAAAAATTGTGATATTGGTTACTTTTTGGGGGAGGATTGTGGAAGTGGAAGGCAAAGGTTATATTTTACGTTTAGAAAGACTAGTTCTCTGCCCCAAAAGCTATATTCTTCTTGGCCATATTGGAGCTGATTGTCCAGAGGGAGTGTATTCTGGCCCAGATCATGGAAATCAGAGCCACTAAAGGAAGGGAGGCACTTTTGATGAAAACCACTGGTTTCTCATTTTATGTAATTTCCATCTCCTTTTCTTCCTGTAAAATTCTCAGGTATTATGGTTGTAGACTTTCCGTTATCTGCTTAGATGTACAGAAAAATGTGTAGGATCTTTATTTTGTCTTCCAAACCCCTATCCTTGGGGAGTAATCTATGTGCCCCCCCTACATTTTTAAGTTGATATCTAAAGTTTTTCAATCATAGTATTACACTGTTGCAAAGGATGTACTTTTTGGCAGGTTGTAATTATTGATCTTTTAAAAAAAAACTCTCACACTGTTCTTTTCAGTATATCTATTAGAATCTAAAGTAAAACTTTCCAAATTTAAAAGAATCCTATGGAATTATTGAAATGGTTCCAGGTAATACTGTCTCTGTGTCTCCAACTTCAATGCCATCCTCCCCACTCCTTCTCAGAGGTGGTGTTGGTCACGGTGTGTCTGGTGAGAAATCATTTCACAGAGGAGCAAGGAATTGGTAAGGAGTAAGGAATTGGTAAGTGGGGAAAGATAGCCCCACCCAGGTAGGAAGCAGCCATCTCACCTCCCTTCCTCTGAGCAGGACCAAAAATTTCAGAGGGGGAAATCAGGACAAGGCTAACTGTTTTACATTATTTGCACATTCAAAAGGGGAAGAATTTTCTTTTTTCCTCTCCTGTCATACCTTTCTCCCACAGAGATGTAAGTTTCATAAATTATCTTTCATTATCTTATTTCAGTAGTCTTCAAATTCTTGTGTTTGAATTACTTCAAAATGATTTTCAATCTATAAATCCCATCATACATTTTTAAGTTATTGTCTAAAATTTATCATTCTAACTTTAATAGTTTCAAAGAATGTAATTTCTGATATATGCTAAGTATTGATATATTTAAAGAAACCATTAAAACTCTTTAAAATGTGCTCAATGAAATCTAAACATGATTGTAATTTGATTTTGTCATTTGAAAAATTTGAGCAAACTCTTTTTTTTTAGGGGGGATATTTATTTATTTATTTATTTTTAGATTTCTTTTCAGTGTACCAGATTTCATTGTTTATGTACCACAGCCAGTGTTCAAGCAAACTCTTCTTTAACAATAATATTATATTATTCTTTTTTCCCTAAAATTTATATTTTATTCTATTTTGCTCATAATATTTTATTCTACTCTCTGTGAAAAGAACCCGCATAATCAGACCTACTTTGAGCAGAAATTTTAA
The DNA here is from genome assembly GCF_002288905.1 of Enhydra lutris kenyoni. Lineage (NCBI taxonomy): Eukaryota > Metazoa > Chordata > Mammalia > Carnivora > Mustelidae > Enhydra > Enhydra lutris. The sequence continues at coordinate 14,830,758 of NW_019154101.1, forward strand.
TTACATGACCAAAGAACAATCATCTGACCTCTAAATTCAAATTCTGAGGTAGAATATTTGTTAGATGTTCTTCAAAATTTTCTCTTTTATCACTATGAAATTTCCTTTTTAATAGCTAGGAATACACTTGGTTTTGAAGTCTCTTTTGTCAATATTAAATATCTACTCCAGTTTTATTATACTCACTGTTCTCATGGTATATCTTTTTCTATTCATTGGCTTGCATCTTATGCCTTTATAGTTCAAGTGCGTCTCTTTTAGGCGGCATATGTTGGGTCTTACTTTTATATTTACTCTCACTCTCTGTTTCTAGAGAGATTAACAAAGATAAAATGGCTAGATCATTAGCTTTTAAATGAATAATAGCTTTAATGGTATACAATTCATATAACTTACAGTTCTCCATTTAAAAGTGTGCAACTCAGTGGTTTTTACAATGTTCACAAAATTGTACATTCATTACCACTATCTTATTTTGGAACATTTTCATTACCCCACCCCCAAAACCTTGTACCCATTAGTAGTCACTCCCTATTCCTTCTCTTTTCAACCTTTCATAACCACTAATGTATTTTCTGTTTCTATAGATCTGCCTATGCTAGATATTTCATATGAATAATCATCTAATAAGTGGCCTTTGGTGACTAGCTTCTCTCATAGAACATAGCATTTTTAAGATCCCATGTTGTAGCATGTATCAGTACTTCATTCCTTTTTATGGCCAAATAATATTCCATTGTATGGATGACTGCATTTAATTTATCCATTCATTTGAAAGATGTTTATAATTTCTATTTTTTGTTTTTATGAATAATGCTGCTGTGAACATTTGTGTAAAAGTCTTTTGCAGACACAGATTTTCAGCTCTCTTCGGTATACATGTCAAAGTTGAATGCTGGGCCTGGGTCATGTGATAACTCGGTGTTTAACATTTCAAAGAACTGCCAGTTTGTTTTTCAACGTGGCTACACAATTTTACAATCTCACCATATTTGAAGATCCAAATGTCTCCACATCCTCATCAGTACTTGTTATCATGCGTCTTTTTTTTTTTTTTAACCCATCCTAGTGGGTGTGGAGTGGTATCCCACTGTAGTTTTTGACCTGCATTGCCCTGATGGTTAATGATATCGATCATGTTTTCATATACTTATTGGCTATTTTTATATCTACTCTAGAGAAATACCTTTTCAAATCTCTTTTCTGTTTTTCAGTTTGGTTACTTGTCCTTTTATTGTTCTTTATTTACTCTGGGTACTGGTCTCTTATTAGATATGTGATTTGAAAATATTTTAGCTCATTCTGTGTGTTACTGTCCTTTGAAGGACAAAAGTTTTTAATTTTCTTGAAGTTCAATTTATCTATTTTTTTCTTTTATTCTTTGTGATTTTGGTGTCTTATCTAAGAAACTATTGTCTAATCCATGATCACTAAAATTTATATTTTATATATTTTTTTTTCTCTAGGAGCTTTATAGTTTGAACTCTTACAGTTAGCCCTATAATCCATTTTGAGGTAATTTTTGCATATAATGTGAGATTAGGGTCCAATTTCATTCTTTTGCATGTGCCTATCCAGATGTTCCAGTACCATTCTTTCCTTAGTGAATTGTCTTGGCATCCTTTTCAAAAATCAACTCAGCATCAAGGTAAGGGTTTATTTTTGGACTCAGTTCTATTCCATTGATCTATATGTGTATCTTTATGCTAGTGTCACATTGTCTTGATTAGTGTAGATTTGTATTAAGTTTTGAATTTGTAAAATGTGAGTTCTCTGACTTTGTTTTTCTTTTTTAAGATTGTTTTAGCTATTCTGGGTCCCTTACATTTCCATATGAATTGTGGGATCAGCTTGTCAATTTATGCATAAACATCAGCTAGAATTTTTACAGGAATAGCACAGAATCTGCAGATCACTTTTGCAATGTTCCATCTTAACAATGTTAAGTCTTCTGATCTATAAACAGGATATTTTTATATTTATTGATATCTTTATTTCCTTTCAACAGCTTTGTAGGTTGAATGTATAAATCTTCCTCTCCTTTTGTTAATTTTATTCCTCAGTATTTTATTCTTTTTTGATGTTATAAATGGAATTTTTTCTTAATTTCACTTTTGAATTGTTCATTGCTAGTGTATAGAAATAAAATTGGCTTATGTATATTGATCTTATGCCATGCTGAATTCATTTGTTCTAATAATTTTTAGGGGATGCCTTAAGATTTTCTATATACAAGTTCATGTAATCTGAGAAGAGGGATAGTTTGATTTCTTCCTTTACAATCTAGATTCTGTTTATTCTTTTTCTTGCCTGTTGCCTTTGCTAGAACCTCCCGGAAATTGTTGATTAAGAGTGCTAAGAAGAAACATTCTTGTCTTCTTCCTGATCAGGGGAAAGTTTTCAGTCTTCTACCATGAAGTATGATGTTAGCTGTGTATTTTCACAGATGCTTTTTATCTGATTGGAGAAGTGCCTTTCTATTCTTAGTTTATGTGAAGGTATGCTGGATTGTATCATATTCTTTTTATATGTCTCTAGAGATGAGCATGTGTTTTCCTTCCTTTATTCTATTGCTCTGGTGTATTACATTGATTACTTTTATATGTTAAAGCAACTGGACATGGTGTATAATCCTTTTTATGTATGTGTTTCTGGATGCAGTTTGCTGGTATTTTCTTTTTCAGGATTTTTTCGTCTATATTCATAAAAGATATTGGTCTGTAGTGCTCTTTTTTTGTTATGTTGATCTCTTGGTCTGATTTTGGTGTCAGAGTAGTACGACTTCATAGAATCAGTTGAGAGGTGTTCCTTGCACTTCCATCTTTTGAAAATAGACCATTAACTTTTAATATAATTATTGAAATAGTTAGATTTAAGTGTAGCATTTTATTATTTGTTCTCATCCTTTCTGTCTTTTGTTCCACAGCTGTTACCCCTTTTACTCCTCTCTCCTTTCTTGCCTTCTTTTGGATTACTTGAACATTGTTTTAACATTCAATTTACATTCATCTGCTTAATTTTTGACTACATATCTTTGCATTATTTTTCAGTGGTTGTGGTTGAATTGCGTTACATATACCAACCTTTCATAGTCAACTATGGTTAACTTATTAATTAGTTAATTATGGTTAATTTTACTACTTCATGTCAAATGTAGAAAATTTGCATCTATACAGCTCTCTTTAACTCCCATGATCCTTTATGTTATACATATCATATATGTATCTACATACATTGAAAATCCCAACACAGTGTTATAATTTTTGCTTTTAGCAGATCTTCGCAGGAAAAAAACAATCTTTTTATTAGTTATTTATTTTTTAAAGAGTTATTTAATTGAGAGAAAGAGAGCAAGAGCAATTGGAGGGGGCAGAGGGAGAGAGAGAGAATACTCAAGCCAACTCCCTGCTGAGCATGGAGCCTGAGGTGGGGCTCAATCCCAGGACCCTAAGATCATGATGTCAGCTGAAATCAAGAGTCAGATACTTAACCACCTAAGCCACCCATGGAAAAAATAATATTTTTAATTTACTCAGATGTTTAGTTCTGTTTTTCTTCCTTTATTTCTGAAGATTCAGGTTTTCCTGCGGTGTTATTTTCCTTGGATTTGAAAAGTCTACTTTATTGCTTTTTGTAGACCATGTCTGCTGTTGATGAATTTTGTTAGTTTTTATTCGTTGGAGAACATCTTCATTTTTCCTTCATTTTTGAAGGACACTTTTGCTCAATATAGAATTCTGGGTTGACAGTTCTGTCAACAGCTTAAAGATGTTGTTCCACTGTCTTCTGGCCTCCATTCCTTTTTTTTTTTTTTTTTTTTTAAATTTTTAAAGATTTTATTTATTTACTTGAGAGAGAGAGCAGGGAGAAGCAGAGGAGGAGGGAGAAGGACAAGCATACTCCACACTGATTATGGAGCCTGACATAGGGCTCAATCTCAGGATCCTAAGACCATGAGTTAAGCTGAAGCTAAGAGCTGGATGCTTTACTGACTGAGCTGCTTAGGAGCTTCTGGCATCCCTTATTTCTGATGAACAATTGATGATTATTCAAATCATTGTTCCACTGTATGTCATAGTTTTTTACTCTGGCAGCTTTTAAGATTTTTCTTTATATTTTATTTTCAGAAGTTAGGTTATTCTGAGTCTGAATTTATTTTTTGTTGAATTTATCTTGTTTTAGATAGTCAAGAGCTGTGAAAGGTCTGAGATTTTTACCCTACTTTCAAGAAAACAAGTTAGCCTGATACAATTTCATGGATGCTGAAGGAAGACATGATACTCTTCGGTAAGAGACAAAGGATTTTATTGCTCATGGTGCTTTAGACAGTGTGAGCTTTAGGTTCCTATTGATTCCCTTTGCCTCTCAAGTCCTGTGGTATGACATAGAACAGTCAAGGAGGATGCTGTACACGAAGTGGATTTGAGTCACAGCTGAGGAAACTCCAGTCTTTTAAAGGGCACTAAAAACAAACCTGCCCAGATTTTGCCTAAAAATAGACCTTGTCTTTATTATAATGGTCACAAAACAAATTTGTTCTTTGTCTCAGAGGGAGAAACTATCTCTGTCATCCAAGATTATCTGCTACACAAACATGCATGAAAAGATAATCTGAAATAAAAGCTGATACAAAATGTACAGAACTGCTGTAGAGAATTGTCTTTCAACAGGAGTATACTGAACTTTTGGGTCTGTTCATACATGGTTTTTATAAAAAATTATCAATTTTGGCTACTATTTCTTCAAGTATTCAACCCTAATCTTTTTCTTCTCTCTTTATGGGAATACAAAGTCATTTGTATTAGACTTTTTGATGATTTCCCATAGGTCTCTGATGCTCTGTAATTTTTTTTTTTTTGTAGAAGGTACTCATTTTATAAATGGAAGTTTGATTTAGAGTTACCCATTTAACCAAGCACCAGTCCCCCTTCACCCTCCCCCCACCAGCAACCACCTATCTACTTCCTGTTTCTGAGTTTGGTTTTATTAGGTTCCACATATAAATGAGATTATACAGTATTTGTCTTACTCTATCTGACTTAAATAACTTAGCAAAATGCCCTCAAGTTTCATCCATGGTGTCACAAATGGGAAGATTTCCTTCCTTTATCAAGGCCAAATAGTATTGTGTGTGTGTGTGTGTGTGTGTGTGTGTGTGTGTGTGTGTGTATTTTCTGTGTCCATTCATCTGTTGACAGACATTTAGGTTGTTTCCATGTCTTGACTATTGTAAATAATGCTGCAATGATAATGGGGGTGCAGATATCTCTTCAAGGCAGTTATTTTATTTCCTTCAGATATGTACCCATAAGTGGGATTATTGGATCATGTTGTAGTTTTATTTTTTAATTTTTTGAAGAACCTCCATATTCTTTTCTTTGATTGGAGAATGTCTTCTTTTTTGAATGAAGCCATTTTTGGTGGCTGTACCAATTAACATTCCCATTAACAGTCTACCAGGGTTCCCTTTGCTTCACATCCTCATCAGCACTTATCTTTTGTCTTTTTGATAATAGGTATGAAGTGATACCTCATTGTGGTTTTGATTTGCCTTTTCCTGATGATTAGTGATGTTGAGCGCCTTTCATTTAATTGTTGATAATTGGTATACCTTGGAAAAATGACTATTCAGGTCCTTTGCCCATTTTAAAATTGGATTACTTGTTTTTCTTTTCTTATAGTTTCTTGATTAATTGACTTCTTTATCATTATATAATGACCTTCTTTGTCTCTTGTGAACATTTTTGGCTTAAAGTCTATTTTGTGTGATATAAGTATAGCTCCCTTTGTTTTCATTTGATTACCATATGCTTATTCTCTTTACTCTTAGCCTATATAGATCCTTAAAGCTAAACTGAATCTCTTGTAGGCCGCATGTCTTGGATCTTGTTTCTTTACCTATTCAACCATTCTATGTCTTTTGATTAGAGAATATAGCTTATTTACATTTCAAGTAATCATTAATAGGTAAAGACATGATTATCATTTTAAAAATTGTTTTTCTGTTTTACAGATATTAAAATATTCTTAAATATAACTTTAAATACAAATATAAAAACATTTTTCTCCCTTTTCTACAGATTGGATTATTTTTATTGATTTGTCTTCAAATTTATAGAATTTTTTTCTCTGTCATCTCCGGTCTTCTATTGGGCCTATCCAGTGAATTTTAAAATTTCAGATATAATTATTTTTAGCTAAAAAATTTCATTATTTTTTATATTATGTATTCCTCTAAGAATTCTTATCTTTTTTTTTTAAAGTCTTTCCCTGATAATTACAACACTTGTGTCATCTTGAGAATGGCATCTGTTTATTGTATCTTCCTTTGAGAATTGGTCAGATATTTCTGGTTCTTGGAATTTTGTCTAATTTTATTCTGGACAATGGAAATGTTATGGTGTATAGACCCTGGGTCTGGTTATAATCCTCTGGAGAATGTTGAGGAACTTGAGTAGATTAAGACTAAATGTTCTGTCTTGTCTTTTCTGGCTCTAACTTATATCTCAATTCAGTTTTCAAAGCACTTTCTATGTTAGTTTTGGCTTGTTCCACACATGAGTAGCTCAGGGTTTAGTCTGAGACATGGGCAATGGTTCAAATCTCCCTTTATTTCTCAGACATTTTATTATATTAGGTTGGGTCTGTCCTACACATGCATAGATGAGAGGGTATGTCTGAGAATTGGCATAGGCTCATGGATTTAGGAAATCTCTGAACTTAGCTCTTAGTGCTCTAGGAATACTTTATACTCTTTAGCCTGTTGGATTGACTTTCTCTTATTTCTATGTCCAGAAATATGGGGTTACCTGAAAGTTTTGTGGCTACTGTCACACCAAGCCAATGTATGACTAGGGCTCAATCTTGGGGACCAGGCTGTGAGAAAACAAAAGGAACCATTCCTCACTTTCTTATATACAATCTGCCTCTTTTGATTTTACTATTCAGAATCATTATTTGTTGTTTAGAGACCTTGGGTAGTTGACAACAAAGTTTTTAGTTGTATTTAGCTGCAGGAAGGGACTGTGGGGTGTTTATATCCAGTGCTAATTCCAGAATCATGCCCATTCCTTAATTTTTTAAAATGAGAATTAAAGGCATGTTCTGAGAAGGACACTTGGCGGTCAGTCATAGAAAAATTATAATTGTATGTTCTTTGCTTTCCTTCTCTTTTCACTATTGCTTTTCTTCCCTTATACTGGCCCCTATTCCCTAACACACACAATACTCTTGTGTCTGCTTCTGGCTTTCTGCTGCTTGCTATTAACAACCTTACTCAGGACAGTTCTCATCTCTTTTTTAGTGTTTTCCCAGACTTGTTAAGAATCCTATTTTCTTAGTAACCTACTTGAACTTAGTTATCAGTTGAAACACACTTGATAAATTAATTCTCTTTAAGGTGCTATTGTCTGATAATGGTTATCTCCTCAGTCAGTATTCCAAGGCCACTTTTAAGTATCTTTCCAGAAGGAGACTTTATATTAAATCCAAAGCCTCATGTCTAATAGTAGAATTTTAAGCTTCAGTATCAAGTACTTATAGACACTTTCATAGGGTAGATAAACAGGAATTCTCAAATCAGCAGGAACAGGAATTCTCAAATCAGCAGGAAAATTTTACCCAAACATAAAGATAATCATGGTTAGTTATATGTGTAGTTTATATGTGCAGTTTTTATTATTCATAGGTTATAAGAAGGACTTGTGTGGTAATTTAAAAACCTTGTTAGCAATAAAAATAAATGTATACATTAGAAGTACCTTAGACTTTTTGCTCAAATTTTTGTATTATTCAGCAATAAAAAAATAGAAAAATCTCTCACAAACAACCAAGGTTATTTTTTGTTATTACTTTCATTGTGGCCTTTAAGATATTATTAAATACTTTTATTAAATAAAGGAAAATGGTAAATATAATTAACTCTGAAAAATAAAGACTTATGTAATCGGCTGCTCCCATATTGGGGGCGTAAATATTTACAATTGTTCTATCTTCTTGGTGGATAGATCCTTTAAAAATGATGTAGTGTTGGTGTCCTTCTGTATCTCTGACTACAGTCTTTAGTTTAAAATCTATTTATCTGATATGAGAATCTCTACCCCAGCCTTCTTTTGAGGCCCATTGGCATGAAAGATGCTTCTCCATCCCTTCACTTTCAGTCTGGATGTATCCTTAGGTTCAAAATGGGTCTCTTGTAGACAACATATGGATGGGTCCTGTCATTTTATCCAGTCTGCAACCTTTGCCATTTTATGGGCATGGTCCATATATACTATAGAGTATTATGCCTCCATCAGAAAGGATGAATACCCAACTTTTGTATCAACATGGGTGGGACTGGAAGAGATTATGCTGAGTGAAATAAGTCAAGCAGAGAGAGTCAATTATTATATAGTTTCACTTATTTGTGGAGCATTAGAAATAACACGGAGGACACGGGGAGATGGAAAGGAGAAGGGAGTTGGGGGAAATTGGAGGGGAAGATGAACCATGAAGGACTGTGGACTCTGAAAAACAATCTGAGGGTTTTGGAGGGGTCTGGGGGTGGGAGGTTGGGAAAGCCTGGTGGTGGGTATTATGGAGGGCACGTATTGCATGGAGCATGGGTGTGGTGCATAAACAATGGATTCTAGAACACAGAAAAGAAATAAAATAAATAAAAATTTTAAAAAAAGACTTAAATATAAGTAAAAAAACTTCAAATCTACACAGGTACATTTTCTGATCTTACCCACAGATCACCCATACTTTGACCAATAACATATCATGTGGGCAATATAATCAATAGTCCTTAAAATTTAGCTTAGGCTTCATCTTCTCTACAGGGTTCTCCCTGGATCTCCCAAAAGAATCAAGCATTTCACTGTGTATATATACATAGAAAAACACTTTTCATATTGTATTCTATTTGGTTGCTTAATTGATAGTCTCCTTCGTTGGATGATATGTTCCTTTAAACCGGAGACTCTGTCTTACTCTTTGCTTTTTCTGAGTCATAGTAAATCCTCATTTAATGTCTGTTAAAAGGGAGCATGAACATTAAAGAAGGAAGGAGAAAAGAAAGAAAAGATGGATAGCACCAAGGTTGTTATGTGGCTAGGCATGAGACAACTATGTGTCAGACATTCAGGTGAGTGATAACGAAGTGTAGGTTGAAATTGCAAAACCCCAGGTTCCTGTCACAAGAGTAGGAGGAAACCACTTTGTTTGAGTTTACTCTGAGTTTGGAGGTAAAGAATTCAGCAAATCAACAAGAGAGACAAGGCAAGAAAGGAGAGAAACCACCATCGTATGGTAAATGACCAACTAGGTTGGAGTCCATCCAGATGGCCAGAGCTCAGGGTTCAGCCTGGTATGTACCACAGGAAGCCATAAAGATGAAGGAACTCTGTTTTCAAGGGCATATTTTGACACAGTAGCTGAGGAAAAGAAGCAATAACTATTAACATTCCTTTTTTGGCACATTCTTTAAAAAAGTCACTGAGATTTCATTTTTGCCCTACTCTTGGGCTATTTTGAAGACATTCTAAGGACAGTCAGCTACTTAAAACAGCAAAACATTCATTAAGTACTTAGTGTATGCAGACAACCATGCAAGATTCTGTGTGTTGTGCAAAGGGAAAACTCAACAAACAGAATCTGCTTTAAGCAAAAACAGTATGATTGTGTGTGTGTGTGCGTGCACTCGTGAGCATGTGTGTGAGAGGGAGAAAGACTGAAATAATGTTTTTCAACCTCGGCTTGACAGAAATCCACACTGTGAAAAAGTCCTAAATAATACTAGGGGGAAAACTCAGCAAACACTTGAGAATCAATTAAGGTTTAGAGGTTAGAATAGGTGAAGCATTTTTCCCTTGTGCTTTTAGGCTTTTCTTCTTCTATCCATCAAGATAGTGGGCTAGAATCTACCATATGATAAATAGTAATTTATTAACCCCTCTTGAGGTTATCTAGTCATTCAATTAATTCAGTTGAGTAAGAATTTTTTTAAAAATTTCTATGTGTCCAGCTTTGTGCCAAATGTTGTGTAAGATAAAAGATAATTCTTGTCATTATCTTGCCTTTGAAAGTTTTTGGGGAAGATGATAAATGAAGCAGTATGAAAAAATAATAAGGCTTACAGCAAAGATCTTAAATGAATTCAACAAAAAAACAGTCAAGAGTACTGACATATATAACTACTCCTTACTTTCTCAGAATGTACCAGTCGTGAGGATAAGCAAGGACATGGATGACCATCAGAATAGCTTTTGAGTATAGGCTTTTGCTTATGTTTTCCCTATTCTTGAAATTCTTTTCTTTCTCTTGGTTTCCAGAGCACTTCTGGGCAATTGGTGTTATTGTCATGACTTTTATAACTGGCATTTTGCTGCCACTACCCAAGAACTGGGACTCTAGGAAGTCCTAGATAGGGCTGGACCTCCCACTGTCCATTAGGTAATAGTAGAGGAAAACAGCAGTTTTTAAGGACTGGGCGGATACATTTGGAGCAGCCAGAATGGGCACAGGAAAAAAGCAAAGATTTTTAGATTATATAAAACTGTTAAAATTGACACTGTGTCTTTGAGATTGGAGGAAGAAATTTCTTCTAATCTAATGAGAGCTCTTATGGCCAATCCTGGATGGTCTGTCTTCCTTCCTTCCTTCCTTCCTTCCTTCCTTCCTTCCTTCCTTCCTTCCCTCCCTCCCTCCTTCCTTCTTTCCTTCCTTCTTTCCTTCCTTCCTTCCTTCCTTTCTTTCTCTTTCTTTCTTTCTTTCTTTCTTTCTTTCTTTCTTTCTTTCTTTCTTTCTTTCTTTTTTTCTTTCTTTCTCTTTCTTTCTTTCTGACTCCAGCTTTTTGATGTTTCAGTTTCACAGTAAGTGCTATCAAATAACTTAGAAATCATTCTTCAGGGATGCTGTACTAGACATTTGATTGTAAAGAATGAACCCAATCAGGTTCCACTCAGTGAAAGGATTTTTATTTAATATAAGAAAAATGGAAACAAGCTGGGCTTTTGAGGATAGAGTTCAAAATTGGAAAGCTGTTAGGCATGGAGACTACTCTGTCTTTCACTGGGTTTCTGGCCTTCTGGCTTTCACTGTATTGCTATGTTTGGCCTATTCTTTTAGTTTTCTGTGCAACTTATCTTGCTATAACTTAAATATAAGTGGACACATGGTTGGAAAAGGTCACTCCAGCCCCTGTCCTCATGACTTTCCAGTGGGAGTTCCCACTCTGACTCCAGCTCTGTAGGTCTTCGTTCAGAGTCTCAGGGAAGGATCTGCCCTTGAAACTAGTGCCCATGTGTTCCCTGGTCACCTGTGGCCATAGGAGTGCGGTCATAGGATTAAAACATGGCCACTGAGGACTACCTCTGAAGTAGATGCTGTGCTGTAAGAGAAAAGATGATCTATATTGGGCAGGAATCCCCAAACCTGCCTGCAGAAGTGTGTTTGAAGGACATTTACCCATGTAGCAATACTCCTGGCCAAAATCAAATTACTTTCCTAGTTCCTTCTGAAACAGGATGACTCACTGCTTTTCTGGAGTCAAGAGTTTGAGAGCTCAAGAGCCTCAGAGAATGAGCTGTCAAAATAGAAAGTTACCTTTTGTGTTTCCTTAGAGAAGTCTTTATGGAATTGGGTCCTCATTTAAAAGGAGTCCTGGTGTCCTTCCTGGGTGTCCGGGGGTCCTGGTGGTGCTCTTGACTATTTGGATACCAGTATAATCTGGTCACACAGTACAGTTGAATAAATTTGAGTAAGTTTTGCCTATTGATTGTTAAAGAAGAGAAAAGAATAATAAGGGCACCTGGGTGGTCCAGTTGCTTGCACGACTGCCTTCGGCTCATGTCATGATCCTGTAGGACTGGGATTGAGTCCCACATCGGGTTCCCTGCTTGGCAGGGGGTCTGCTTCTCCCTCTGACATTCCCCCCTCATGCTTTCTCTCTCTCAAATAACTATATCTTTTTTTTTTTTTAAAGAAAAGAATAATACTATAACCAAGTTGATATGGGAAAGGCTTATCAGTGGGAAAACGTCTCTCCTCTGATCCCCCCCAATTGATTTGAAGAAAATTAACTATTTGGATTAAAATCTATCTCAGAAATTAGAGAATGCATTTGATTTAATTCAGTCAAAGAACATTTCCTGTTTGCATGCCATGCACCAGATACATGTTAAATCCCATGGCAGCTGAGATGATGTTCCTTGCAGTTGTTTCTCTGTATGCAGAATTGGCTACATAATTTGTGGGGCCCAGTGCAAAATGAAATTTCAGGATCTCTTCTTCAAAAATGATTCAAGAGTTTTAAGATGGTGATAGTAAAGCATTAAACCAAATGCAAGACCCATTCTAAGTGTGGCTGTATGCACGAACAGTGTATTGTTAACTTTGCTTCTCATAATTTCATGAGGAAAATATATTTTATTCCCAAAGAGTAGGTAAATGTGGTATACCAGGTGATTCTGGTCCTTTTTTTTTTTTTTTAAAGATTTTATTTATTATTTATTTGACAGACAGAGATCACAAGTAGGCAGAGAGGCAGGCAGAGAGAGAGAGAGGGAAGCAGGCTCCCCGCTGATCAGAGAGCCTGATGCGAGACTCGATCCCAGGACTCCGAGATCATGACCTGAGCCGAAGGCAGTGGCCTAACCCACTGAGCCACCCAGGCGCCCTGATTCTGGTCCTTTTTCCAGCTTATTGCGCCACAAGAAAAAGCTCCTACTGTATAGGGCTTTCTTTTCTTTTTTTTTTTTTTTTAAGAATAAATCTCATTGCTTCTAATTATATGCATAATTTCATTATAATATTGGATAACTTTAGTCATTTATTAGTTAAAAAATATTCCTTATAATGGTTTTCATGTTAAATCTTCCCCTTTCTTGTGTTTTCTTGTTGTTTAAAACTTTCATATGGTAGGTTTAAAACCCCTTTGTAATAGGTTTTGCATACAGTTAATTTTAGCTTAATTTGTATCCTGGATTATAATATCCTATAAAATAGCAACTCAGTATATTTTAGTTGAGGAAGACAATTGACTGGTTGTGTTTCAAGGGGATACAGTGATTTATAATACCAGAATTTGTGAATTGCAAGTATTTATTATGCAAAACCAGAGGGAAGTGGTTTATCCTGAGGGAAAAATGGCAGTTTTCTACAAGCGGTATAATGTACCTTAAAATAATTTAAGTAATAAGTTTCATCTCCAGATTTTCATTAACTCAAACAGCATGTATTATAAAATACATCCAGCTGATGTATTATAAAAATGCCGGATTTTTTTTTTTAAAGGGCTTATATAAAATATTTAGATGGAAAAGTTTCTAAAGAGAGAATAGAGGTTCCAGAGAATTATTCATAAAAAAATTATGGTAAAATTATCCTTTGTAACATCAGTATAGCCTGAAATTCAATATATGATTATGCTAGGGAGGTCATTCTTTTTTTTTTTTTTAAGACTGAGCTCCTGAACTGATCAATCTTCCTTTATGTGTTCTTCTTCCCACTGTGCTCCTGGTGGCTCTGGCTGGGCTGTTTCATACTCTCCCTATACAGATGCCTCTGTGTCAGGAAAAGGGAAGGCACCATGTCAGATGCTGGCAAGAACTGTGACTCTGGGTATTCAGGCCTGCCAGCCTCAGGCTTATGCAGCTCTACTTGGTTCCTGAACCAGTGGAAGCCTGACTGGCAGTATACTGAGGGTCTCTTTCCCACCAGCAGGCATGATCTCTAAATAGTTTGTCACCTTGCACTCATTATTTGGTATGCAAAAATGATTCAGTGTCTGGCTAAGCAGTGAAATATATTTTCAGCTATTTTTTGTTTCTGTTTTTGTCTTGTTTTGTTTTTTGCATCTCATTGTAAGTGGGGCTAGTCTGCTCTATGGATCTTCTGTCTGATGGGGTCTTGGCTTCTGGTTCCTACTTTAGTTTTTTGCTGGGACTAAATTCTGGATCATGGAATTGGCTGGGACTGAACCTTCATTCTAGGATCTGCCAGGTTTTTCTCTCTGGGCCTGGATCCTGCTTCTAACATCCTCCAAACAACTTAAATAGACCTTCCTAATCTTATTCTGAACTTCCACTTAGTTGGACAGCTCTTCATTGACTGGGCATTGTTTTGTGTGCCTTCCCCTGCCCTTTGGAATGAGATTTTAGAAATGTTGTAACATGCCTCGGCTACATTTAAGTTGGCTCTGCTCCAAAAAGCCAGCTGATCTTCCCATAGTGGCCTCACATTACTGTTAGATCCCCCTGATCTCCTGGTCTTAAATGTCCCAGAATGTCACCTGGGCTTGGCCAGCTGTGACAGAAACCAGGAAATTCATTGAGATCAATCATTAATTTCATTGGCTTATCAGGTATCTTAGACATGATCTGAGTTGAGTAGTTATAACTGAGTTGATCTTCTCTATTTAACAAATGTGAAATGTAGACTATCCATTAGCGGGAAAATTCTTTCTAGATAATAAAGAATATAAAGTACCATCACGTGACCACTTGTTAACCTACCCTTTCCCCCCATGGAATAAAACTCAAAAGTGTGGCTGCTTGTCTTTCAGCCATGATTCTTTCCAATGCAGTGTCTCCAAGAGACTAAAACATTCTAGAGCTGATACACGGCTCTTGTTTTTTCTTTGGAAGCTCTCTGAATTGGAATTAGCTCAAGAACAGTTAGGGGCAACTGAATTTTTGGCTCCTATTTGTCAGTCACCTGACTACTAATGACCTACTCTTCAGATCTTTCTTCCCCAGCCACCCAGAGACTGCTCACAACCAGTGTTCTTCCCTGGACAAAGCTGACTGATGATTCCTGTGGGGACAAAGAAGAATGCTTTCAGTACCTGCCACTTCCATGTGGGTGCTGAGCCTTTAGTTTCCTGTACCCTAGGTACCTTCTTCCATATCAAAACCCACTCTCAGATTCCATTTGAGAAAGAGCAGAATAATTTCAATATAAAATATAAGTAAATAATAGCCATTATCTTACTTTTATTATATAAACATATGAGCATACCTATATTATACGTCTCATATCACCTACACATTATCACACAAATAAAGGATATGAAGTATTTAAGAATAGTAGTTATATAAGCAAACAATAATTATGTTCATAAATCAGGACCTAAATAATTAGGATGAGAAAATTTGAAATGGGGGAGAAAATTTGATTAAAAACAGAAGAACACTAGATAAAATTGTGAATTAATTTTCTAAGCTTTCTGATATCCCAGGCTAAAATAAATGATCAGATTTATAGACCTTATTTAGTCCTAGATAAAAAGAAACATATACTTTCAGAAGGAGAGATAAAATGATAAAGAAAATAGAGTCTCTGTACTCTGAGAAGACTTTATCTCATGAATCCTCTTATGAAAGAATTACTGTATGTGTGTATATACATACACACACACACATTTTGTCTATACAGTATATATTTCTAGATGTTTATGTATATATCATTTAGTGTATACACACACACGTGTGTGTATATATATATATATATATATATATACACACATACACACATACATACATACATACAAACTTGATACAGATATTCTTTAAAGAGAATTCTCTGAAGCTGTTCTCTAGACAGAGCTTCTAGTCTTAGGACATGCCTACTCCCAAGAACTATACAAAAGAATCCAGTTATTTCTCTGGTTATGAGAATCTCCTCTGGTGAAGTCATGTTGTCTTTGAAGGTTAGATCAGATCAGATCATTGTTAGTAGTGATTTATCATGGTCTTGATATTATTTATTTAGTGTTAGCTTGGTACTTCAGCCTAGTCCTGACAGCCATATTGGCTGCTGTAATAAAGTTGTATAGATATATTTTCTACTCAGGTTCAGTGACCTAACCAAGTAGGCCTCCTTTGGATTAAGAGTGACAAGTTAATCTCAGCAACTTTAGAATTATTTTCTGCTTGCTTTCTTAGAAGACGTAAATACTTCATTGTTTGGGGATTTCTTTGTTTATAGTTCTTCTATTCTTCCAATACTAAGTAAGATGCCATTAGTGGGATTGATTTTCTGTTAGAACACATTTTAATCTGTGCACACATATATTCCTCCTAGAAAAAAAAGAAAAAATATCCATTCGTTGAAGTCCAGGGGAACAGGAAATGAAGAAAATGGAGAAAAGGCCCACCCACTTTGTTTTTGTTATAGGACATTAATATTAAAAGAGTACCAACAAATATGGACAGATAAAAATCAATAGCATCTTACCTGTCGTTATTTTATTTTTTGTTACATTTATGAAGAATTTAATAAAGGTAATAAACCATTGAATAAGGATTCAAAGAACTTAGGTTTTTAGGATTATTTAGATTGAGGTTAAGATGATTTAGTAGTGGGTATTGCCCTTGAGCATTTAAGCCACTATGTCAATACATATGGACATCTGCTCTGAAAAACTAACCACAGTGATGTTGGTGGATGTTCCTCTTAAAAGTTCTTTCCAATATTTCTGCATTCTCTCCAGATCTACTGCTCCCTGGTGCCATGTTCCTGGGTCCCTGGTTTTCTGGCTTTACTGGTCCACTCCAGGTATTTACCTTAAGAACACTTGTTCTGATGATCAGTTTGGACAACTGACCTTTATCTTACAATCTCAGACAATTTTTGTTTACTATATGTTATATGCATCATAGCAGTAGCTAAGAGATAACTTTATTCCTCAGTAGACCAGTTTATTTTTAAACTCTGTTACAGATGGGGTGTCCTACTTATTTTCTGTCTTGGGCAAGTAGAGGACATTTAAGGAGCATCTCTAGTATAACACTATGTTGGATCATTCTTATCTTTGTACCATGTAGGTGAAATGGTTCTTTTAATGCTTGACATTCCCCCATTAATTAAGTTGGGAACAGGAATATTCATCACATAACTAGAGAGGAGCTATAAAGGGCAAGAATTGCAGGGAGACATATTTGGGGTTCCATTCATCCTAAGGTATAGATGACTGATACCTGATCTCTTCCCTTGTCACGTGGGTGGTAGTGATGAGTTGAGAAGTTGAGTGAGTTGAGTAGCAGAAGAGCAGGGCCCAGAGATATTGCATGTCTTTAGAGGAAACTTGGGGAAATATGGAAAAGGAAAATTTGGGATGGGGTGAAAACAAGGGGAATTTAGAAGCTGAGAAACTTCATAAATTTTGTCTACTTCAAAATGACATCTAAAATCAGCCTGGGACAAAATGTAAATAGGTTTTGTATTACCCTTCTTATTACTTGCCTCCTGAGACCAAAGTAATTGGCAGATGACTTTACATGCAAATTAGGAATGGAAACTCTAAAGACTGACATTTATAAAGAGCCAATAATAAGTCTTACATGCAAATTTGGAATGAAAACTCTAGAGTCTCAAGTGTATGAAGAGCCAATAATAAGACTGTTACATTTATTTTCTTTCTATTAACATGTTTCTCTTTCATGATTACAGGAATTGTTGAATTAATACATAAATTAACAAGCAAGAGAGTGGCCTTCTTGGAAAGTAGAGTAACCTAGAGCCATGTATATTGAAACAATGTTAAAAAAAAAAGGCAAGGATAAATAGCAAGTAATTGCATTGTTCTCAGGCTGTACCTGTGGAAACCACTTTGGACCCAACACTAGGTGCTCTCTTCTCTTTTTGGCCTCCAAGGAGAGGTGTTATTATCTCATGGATCAGAGGCCAGAAACTGTAGCCTGATGCCTCCCTGAGGAAAACCAACTACCATGTAGAAGGAGATGAAAGTAATTCCAGGGAGGGTCTTTGCAAGTTCTCAATGGACAGGTTTCTGATGAATACATTACCAGGCAGATGCTTTCCTGAGCAAGGTCAAATCACAAACAGTACAACAAAAGAAAACCCAGCAGAAACAATGAGTACCCATTCCTGAGGAACTCTGGTAGGAAGGAGATAAATTCCAAGCCAGAGTTCTGTGGTTGACTAAGTATCTTCTAGTTTGGCCTGATAACACAAAATGTGGTGGTGGCCTATGGGGACATGCTCCAGTCTGGGCTGTTTAGAATACTGCTACAAATGTGTTAATAGTAGAAAAGATAGTCTAAGTACTT
The DNA here is from genome assembly GCF_002288905.1 of Enhydra lutris kenyoni. Taxonomy (NCBI): domain Eukaryota; kingdom Metazoa; phylum Chordata; class Mammalia; order Carnivora; family Mustelidae; genus Enhydra; species Enhydra lutris. Next base: position 14,848,814 of record NW_019154101.1, read on the forward strand.
TTGTACAAGGAAAAACTGTATGACCCTTGCAAGTGAAGAAGTTCCTCTGCCTTTGTCAAATAGAAGTCAGACTTACCAAAACATGTAGAATGTACAGAATTTGGGAGGCCATAACTGGCCAGAGTCTTGGTAGAGAGGCATGGAAAGTGTGAATTTCAAAATCTACGTGAATTTAGGGTACATGGGAGGTCTTACTCCCAGCAGAGATGAAAAAGGTAGAAAATAAATTACAAGAAGAAGAAAATTCAAAGTTGAGTCAAAAGCTATCTTCTAATTTATAAAAGCATTTTTTTTTTTTTTGCAGGCAATAAAGAACTGTTGTGTTTGACCCCCGTCTTTAAAATCCCCATCACTGTCTACCCTGTGAAACTCAGACCCTTCTTTTGGAGAGGTTTCTTGACTATGTGATACTCTGCTGCCGGGAATTTCCTACTACTCCCACCCCCACCCCATCACCCCACCTTCTTATCTGGTGAAACTTATTTCTATTTCAAGGAAGACACCTCCCCAACCTTTCTAGAAGAATATGACCTCTGTGTTCTTTTCCCATGGTATGTATTTGTTCATACCATTGCTGTGCTGTGTTGGTCCACTGTAGTACTTTTAAGGCCTGTTCTCCTGATGGTCTGAGATTTTTCATAAATGCAGGTATTATCTTATTTATTCCAGTCATGCTTTGGCACAGAGTAGATTTTTTTTTTTTTTTTTTAGCAGATTTCACCTTCTCTACAAGGTCTTCGCACTGCCCCAGTTTTAAGGTAATCTGTATCTCTAGCCTTCTCTACTAATATTTTGTTTGTCCTGATTAATTTGTCACAGTCTGCCCTGCCTTAGAACTATTTGAATTTATGTGTCTTTCTCCAGGGACCTTGTCTGATCTTGTATTCTCTCATGTGCCTATCACAGTGGCTGGGCATTAGTAAATGCTCACAATGTTTAAACTGTACCAAAGAGATATGGACTTAGGCTTCTGAATGTAAACTTCGTATCACTTAGGTGAAAAATTGCCTCTGTTATGGCTATTAAGCATTGGTTTAGGTATCAGAATATGACATCTAATTTATTTCCTGAAGGCTGTGTAATTAAAAATGGAATAGGTGGAGGGTGCTTGGGTGGTTCAGTTGGTTAAGCATCTAACTCTTGATTTTGGCTCAGGTCATGATTCAGGGTATTGAGACTGAGACCCTCATCAGGCTCGGCACTCAGCGGGAAGTCTGCTTGAGATTTTCTCTCTCCCTCTGTCCCTCCCCTGCTTGTGCTCTCTCTTTTTCTCTCTCTCTATCTCTAAAATAAATACATAAATAAAATCTTTAAAAAATGGAATAGATTCATATCTTTGAAAGAGGAGGAACAGATATAATGGCCTTTCAAGTTAGCTTATTTTCCATTCAAAACTTAGTAATTTTTCTGTACTTTCATATCTAATTTTCAAAATCACATTTGCAGTCCACCTTAATTGATCATTTCAAGTATGCTAATCTAAACACATATGAAGTTCTAGATGGGAAATTACAGAGAAACTCAGAAATGCCAAAGGCAATTATACCACAACAAGCTAGGCCACAAAAGATGATGGTGCTTTCAAAATCAAAATCTTATCAGATGCAAAGGACGGAATTGATAATAGTGAAATTTTAGGCATATGTGGAAAAGGGGATAGGTTTGTTGGTGAGATTTGTTCAACCCTTCAAATCATACTATGGAGGCTAAATGTTTAATATATGCTATGCTGGTAGGAAGAAAACCAATATTACTGTCCTTTCCTTAGATGAAATTTCTTCAGGAGAGACTCATGCTTAAGTGGTTAAATGTAGAGCAATCTATGAAGTTCTTTCTGCAACACTGCTTGTTCTATTTTTTTCTCATAGTAAGTCACTCAGCCAATCTCACATAGTTGCATGACAGACTTTACTCCTCCATATAAATTGATTCAATTTTTTACTCTTTCCTTCATTTTAATTTTAGATGTAATAGTACAGCAGGGAAGCTCTTTCTAACTGGAGGAACATGAAATACAAGTTCTATGTCTTTTGGGCCAGCAGGGAATTCCCTCCTATTTCTGATTTGGTGAAGGTTCTCTTGAAGTAAAATAAGAATCAAGGAAACTCTCCCTTTGGTTATTATTTTTGAAAATTCGGTGAATCAATGTGTTTAAAGTTTTTCACTTTATTTTGAAGATCACATAAATGTATCCCCCTCCCTTCTCCAAGTCCCATTTGACACATGTAATTAGTCTTTAAGATATTATATAAATTGTCAGTAATTGAAGGCAATATCCAATATTTCTGCAGGAGAAAAACAGCATCGACTTTTTCTGTTAGTCCTTTTAAGTGGATATCAGCTGTAAACCAGAGATTCTTTGAAGCCTGCTTTATCTTAAAGATAGTATTTTTGGTTTTACAAGTAGTATATTCTAAATTAGTTAGCTGGCAGAACAGACAATGCAGACACAGTTTCATTTTGGAATTGCACTGTGAGCTCATCATTCTGTAGATGGCTCTGTTTATTAATCCTTCTGAGTTTGACATTTACTAAAAAAGTATCTTCAGAACAGTGCTAAATTGTAACTCATGTATTACCACATTGCACCTTGCACAAAAAACAAACAAAGAAACAAACAAATGACTCCTGTGAAAAGAGTATTATGATGGTGATCCTTGATTTAATTCTGTACCTTTCAGGAAAGTTCAAGTGGTATATGTTTCCCTACAGGTCAGATGCCTCATTGCCCTTTGAAAATAGCTGACTTTAAGTTCATTTTCTCCTCTCCTACTCAAGTTGCATTTGGTGGTCTTAGATTATCTACCAAGGAGCTTGGGGGAAAAATTTGGAATCAAGCTTCGTGAAGGCACTGACCATCTTGTTCATCAGGTTTCCAAGTGTCTAGCATAGCTTAAGGCATAACTAGAAATTTGAATGAGGATGGGGGGCTCTTGTATTTATAATTCTATTCATTATGTGGGAGATATCTCTTGCTGCTCTAGATTATGGTAATTAAGAACAAGAGTTTTGGCATTATGAATAGTGAATTTTATATGACATTTGCTTGTATTGATGTGTATGAAAATCTGCTTCACCTAAATAGAGAGTAACTGAGTTTTTTTTTTCCCCTCCACTTGCTTACTTGCTCTTACAGAAGGAGAAGAGACCTAGCTTGAGCCCAAGCTATATTTTATTCTTGGATTAAGGCCTGCCTGTGTGTGCCTGAACAACTGAGGGTCTTGTCCAGGGACTATTTGTATGACAAAAAGGCCATCATAGTATCAGAACGATTTGAGCCACATTGCCTTGCTTAAATAAGTCAAAGGTGAAAGGTCATTCTGGGTGTTGTACCTCCAGCTGGTCAGCCAGTCCCCAGGTTGGGTTCTAGGGTAGAGCCCTTCAGTATGAGTGAGCAAATTACTAAAAGCTAAAAGTAAACACCAGAAATACCATTTTACCAAAATCTCTGTCAATATCTGAAAACATAAGACATCAGTATCACTGGCTCCAGTAGAATTGGCAGCTCAGCAGACAGGTCTGACTTGGAGAAATGGCACCAGAAGGAAGGCATAGGATGACTGCTTGGACACCCCAATCTAGCAGCCTCCATGAGACATCTTCAGTCTCCCCAGCTCTGCTGGATCCATCTGGCTGCACTATCAACATCTCTGCTCTTGATAGCATGTTGCCAGTGGCATCAATGGCCTAAATAATATCACAGTAGTGAGAGAATAGAACAAAAGAGGGAAATATTGATTGCAAGTTACATGGTAACTGAGAACTTTAGGTCAGATGCACAGAAATGGCATCTAACAGTCCACTAGATTTATTTGTGAGAGATTTGAGGCAAGAGTTTCTATACCATTGTAAGCATATCCACATAAAATAGAGTTTTGGGCTTGTTAATGTAACCTTGTTTTTGTCTGTAGATGGTGAAACATGGCTTACTTTAAGAGGAAATAAGTAAATGTAAATCGTGGTTAAAAAGAAAAGATCAGAAGATGACTTGATAGCAGTCCAGTGTTCCATTTCTACCTGTCCAAAGAAAATACTAATTATCATTTCTGAACAAAATTGTTTTAGAAAAGGAAAAAAAAACCTTAGTATTTCAGGGATTTTCTTGAATTTCTAATGAAATTCCTACTGAGAATTCTTCAATAAAAATCTGATTGTCAAGTTATGAATAATCCATGATTAATGTTCTGTGTCCTCTTTGGGATCATTTTCATTAGACAATGGTCATGAAGAATGAGTGGATTAAAATATGTTGGTCCTTTAGGAAGTGAAGTAAGCATCAAACCTGGCTCCCCCAACCTCCCACCCCCTGCCCGTTCAAAACCCTCAGATTGTTTTTCAGAGTCCACAGTATCTCATGGTTCACCTCTCCCTCCAATTTCCCTCAACTCCCTTCTCCTCTCCATCTCCCTGTGTCCTCCATGTTGGTTTCCCATTTCTAATTCCTGTGAATCAGGACCCCTCTCCTACTTCATCCCTACCACAGTATCCTTGGAGGGCGTCTGTGCCATGCAGGTCAAAGCAAAAGGGGTGAATACCTGTCAGAGCCCCATGGGTGAAGTTTAGGCTAGGTGTGAGGCAGCAGGGCACGGTGAGGACTGGGGAGAGGTGGCGGGTGCTGGATGATCGTGGGCACAGATGCCACTGGACTCCGCCAATGTTGGTGTTTCAGAATTCAGGCCTAGTGCCTCCAGATCTTTGGAATTTTTTCAAGAGAAGCTGGAAATCCAGATTTTCATGTGAGAGCTCTTGATTTTATTTTTTTTTAATATTAAAACATTTTTTATCATGTTATGTTAGTCACCATAAAATATATCATTAGTGTTGAAAAAAAAATCTGTATTTTGTACCTCCTCCTCAAAGTTTGGAAAGTATGAAGGCACAAATCTTTTTCATTTTATTAGAATTTTCCATCAGTGAATATGTTTGATATGATTAATCATTAATTTCGTAGAGCTTTGAGTCTTATTATGTTGATTTAATTCAATACATCCATCAGTTAAGAAAAAAAAAAAGCTTGAATATCTTTGTCCTACCTGAACCAACTGATTCTTTGAATAAACTGATTGGAGTCACTTGTTTGCTTTAACAAATAAGCACTGTAACTGCAAATTCTGATTTATGTTTGAGTAGCATAATTTCAGATATTTCTTTATGTATAAATATATATGGAATGATAGAAACAATTTTAGGCAGATAGATTTGGTTATGTGTATGATTTAAAAAGTAAAAGTTGAAAATTAATTTTGAAAATTGAATTTTACTGAAGAAAAATGGAATTCTACTGAAGTGATGGGAATTATTGAATTCTAGATAAGTCTTTATAAGATATACCTGGTCCTAAAAGATCCTAAAATTTCTGTCTTTCATATATATATGTGTGTATATATATATACACATATATATATATTTATAGTCAATATCATATTTTAAGGATATATTGCACCTTTATAAAATGTCCATTGACTTACTTATGAAAGATTAGTTTATACACAGTATAATTAGACCTATAATGGTGGTAATTTCATAGTATATAAAAATATTGAATCACTATGTTATATACCTGAAACTAGTATAATATTGTGTGCCAATTTTAATTCAATAAGAAAAAAAATTAGGGGTTTAGAAGCAAACAACAGAAACCAACTATGGTTAAAAGACAGAAAAGTAATTTTTTGGGAAAGATATAAAGTAGGTCCCACACCTGATGAAAAATCTTTTTTCTTTTTCTTTTCTTTTTTTTTCTTTTTTTACTGCAAAGAGACTTCTTTATTTTAAAGAAGAAAATTTGAAAAAAGAATACACTCCTATATTTAAAAATGCATGTAATTAAGATTCCAGCTCAGATATTGAATTACATCACCATGATTATAGGGCTAAATAACAATGGAGTGAGGGGCAGAATAAAAAGATTCCCATGAATTTCCTCTCCTCAATTTTTAAAAATTAACATATAATGTTTTGTTTCAGGGGTACAGGCCTGTGATTCCTCAGTCTTATACAATACGGTGCACACCATAACACATACCCTCCTCAGTGACCTGATGGAAAATCTTGACATTTTGCCTATTATCCTCCTGGTAGAGCATTATTCTCTATTAGTTAATTGTTGCTATACAACAAGTTATCTAAAATTTAATGAATTAAACATAGGCAGTTTGTTAGTGATCATAAGTTTATAGGTCAACTGGATGATAGCTTTGATCTGGATCAAGCTTGGCTGATCTTAGCTAGGCTCACTCATGAATCTGTTGTCAGCTGGTGCATTTATCCCTAGGTCAAATGTCTGGGAGTTAGCTGACTGCTGTCTGTATTGAGAAAGGTAATTAGGTCACATGTCTCTTCACTGGTCTAGCCTAAGGTTCTTCTTAGAGGAGGAGTGGAGGTTGAAAGAGAGAGAGAGAACTCTTGAGGCCTAGGTTCAAGATTGGCATACCATAGTTTCTGCCACATTCCACTGGCCAGGATCAATCAAGTCAACAGAGCTGCAAAGTCACATTGTAAAGGATGTGGATAAAAGAGGGTGAGGGAATGGGTGCCTGGGCGGCTCAATTGGTCAAGTGACTGAATTAGGCTCAGCTCATGATCTTAGGGTCCTGGGATCAAGCCCTGCATTGGAATCCATGCTCAATGAGGAATCTGCTTCTCCCTCTCCCTCTCCATTTGTCCCTCCCACAGCTTGTGCTGTCTGTCTCAAATAAATAAATAAATAAATAAATAAATAAATAATTTTTTAAAAAAGAAGAGCGGGGAGAAAATTGGAGCCATTTTATTAAAGTCTCCTCCTCCCCTTCATCCCTGGGTCTTTGCAAGCTTCAGTCACTCCTGATGTCAAGCTTGAATGCCAGAGTTTAAAATTCTGTCAGGTTCAGATATGACTGCTTAGTTGTAGTTCCTTTTGCTCCAGAGGCCTATGAACTAAAAAGACATTTCCTCCCACATACCTCACATAAAGATGGCAGCAAGGTAACTGCAAACAACATTTCTGTCAAACAAGAGAATGGGAGGCATACAGTAGTCACTGGTTTATAGCAGTTCTGAAATCCAACTGGGAACATGTTGCTAGGTCCTTCTATCCTAGAGGTTGGGAATGCTCCTTGATTAGACAAAGGTTCTCCCAAGAGTGCCCCCTCTGCTTCCTGGGAGTGGCTCTTTGGTTTCTGTTTTTCATCAGTCTTTTCTCTATTCTCTAATCCTCCCTTGCTCACTACCCCCTTGATTACTTCTGAAGAAATAGCCCCCCACCTTTTTTCTATCAGATATACCTTTTCTTTTTTTTAAAGATTTTATATATTTATTTGACAGACAGAGATCACAAGCAGGCAGAGAGGCAGGCAGAGACAGAGAGGGTGAAGAAGGCTCCACGCTGAGCAGAGAGCTGGACGCGGGGCTCCATCCCAAGACCCTGGGATCATGACCTGAGCCGAAGGCAGAAGCTTTAACACACTGAGCCACTTATGTCCCTATAAGATATACTTTTTAAATCTGCTGTTTCTTATAGAAAGCTGAAAGCCAAGACCTTTTTATAATTTGAACAATCTCAGTCCCTTTTAGTCCAGGTTAGTGGTAGTTTCACATGAATGTTATCAAAGTCCACTTCATTTCACAGAAGCCAACATTCCTCTTTCTTTAGACATACTGCTACTTTGGATTGGTTTCTTTGGAACCACACTCTGAAAATTCCTGTAAGTCCTTTTGTCTAAGTTAGAGGGCCTATTAGGCACCACCTTAACTCAGAGATTTTAACTCTTGATTTTAACCCCCTTGTCCTCAGGCTTGAGACACTGGTGGTGAGAAAGAGTTTCACTTTCCAACTCAGTTAAGTTATGGTCCATGGTATTTCCTTCAAATTCTGCTTTCAAATAGTAATTTCTTTGTCTTATCTTATTTTTTCCCCTGTACCGTATCATGCTCAGCTAGAACATTTTTGTCATTTTGCCTGGGATTTCCCCAGTCAAATCCAAAAGTTCATTGGGTACATTTGTCATCTTCCAAGCAAGCCAGACAACTGTTTTATCAATACTTATTTTCATCATAAAATATAATTTCCTCATGTTTTCCAACTTTTGCTAATAGTTTGCTCTCTATTTTCCAGCCTCTGCTTCTTACCCACTCTAAAAGCCAGTGGTATATGTCTTACATTTTGTTAAGGTAGCATCCCCTCCTGGGTATTAACTTCTATATTCTTTAGATACTGCTGCATAGTAAACCACCCCAAAAGGTAATCCTCAAGGCCATAAGCACCTGCTTATTGTTCTTGAGTCTAATGGACAGCTTGGAAGTTTGGATTTTGGCTGGATGGGCTCAAGTGTGACTCAAAGGAATGGTTGGGGTTTCCTGAAATAGGATGTCTGGTGGTTGGTTGTTTGGCTAACAGGGGCAACTCATTATCTGAAAGACTAGCCTGGGAGTTTTCTTACGATGCTGGATATATTTCTAGGAGAGAGAAAGTAGAAAGGTGCAAGACCTTTGGAGGTCTGGATTCAGAAGTGGCACATCACCACTTCTGCCCTTTCTGTCAGCCACACAAAATCATAAGGCCAACCCAGATTCCAGGAGTGGGGAAATAGAGTTTACCTCTTGAAAGAAACTTCCAAATCATATTTCAAAGGTGTGGATAAAAAAAGACTGGAGAATTGGTGACATTTTACCATTAATCCACCACCATCCAAACTCTAACGAGTTGGTTTTCCTAATGGAACGAATATAGATGAACTTGGTTGGGGAGGCGGGTGTCTGTTGCATCAATTGTGTGCAACTCAGTGTGGCTTAGATTCTTCCATTTCCTCGCAGAGGGTGTGTAGTATATCTCAAGGCAGGCTTTGGAGGTTGCTACATATAGGTTCCATTGTTTGCTACTGGCAACAGTGAGATCACTCCTAAAATAGACTGGTGTTTATCTTGAATGTTGTACCCAGTAACTCAGCTTTTTGGAATTGGAGTATACCATTAAAGTCTAGTGCTTTGGTAACCCTAAAATTCCTCCAAAAATTACCTGCCCTGCAAATTTAACCCAAGATGTGGTTAATTGTCTATACTCAGAGAAAAGGTTGAATCCCTTCCTTGTTTCAGGAGGAACATGGCCAGGTATCACAGAATCACTGTTTTAGTAGACTTGTATCTTGACTGTTAACTGAGATTTCTTCTCCTTGCTTAGACTGTTCAGCTCCCATGTTCCTTTCTCCTCAGCTTTTTGTATGAGCTATCTTCAGAATAAGGGATATCTGTAGCAAGAAAAGCATCAAATTCTTGATATTTGAACTTCTAAGGAGACATCCGTATATCATCAAAAACCATGATTCTGGCATAAACAATAGGTTAGTCTGAATACCTAGCCATATTTTTCTGCTTTAGGGAGGAAAGGTGAAGTCAGTCGACTGAGGGAAGGAGTGAAGTTGAGGAAAGAGGAGAAAAAAATTGGTTGTTTTACTCCCTGAGAAAGAGGTATATAGGTAACTTACCCTTGGGGTTGAAATCCTCTGTGTTGCGGGGAATAATAGAAATCTAAGAACAATTTGGAGGCTCTATAAAAAGAGAGATCTACACCTTTCTCCTCAGATTGTAATCAGGAGAAGTCCTCTGACAAGAAAAGCCTCTCTCTGACAAGCCCTGGGTCCAGCATGGAGACAGAGCAGAAGCATGTTCCTAATTGAGGGAGATGTATACAGCAGATGGGCTTGCCTCTCTCTATAGAGTTGGAAAAGCAGGTGAGAGTTTCTTGAGAGATGACCAAATGGCCTGGTAGACTTGGAGGCACTGTGCAGTGTGATCACACCGGGCATCAGAATATATGAACCAGGAGAATGGAGGCTGTGGATAGGTGAGCTCCATCTCAGCTAAGGCTTTTGTGGCTGAGGAGACTGTGGCTAAATATTTCATTTCCCCTTGATATTAAGAAAACAAACCTCTGAGCTATCTCCAGGAGAATTCTGAATTAACTGTTTACCCAGTGAAACATGATAAAATCTAGAAAACATAATATACTTTGAACTGGCATGATCAATGTCCCTGTTAGCAGTAAAAATGGGGTTTGCGGGTTCAGTACAATTATGGAAATACTTTAGTTAATTGATTCCAAGGCACACATTTTTTTTTTCACATTTTAACATGTCTGAAGTTGAAATGTGGCTCGCACTCCATGGCATATCATAGTTTAGCTGGCAGTGATTTTTCTTTCTTAACATAAAGCAACAGTACATCTTAACGAACCACGATGTCTTAAATTCAGTGAAATGCCTCATGTAATAGAAGTTGTATCTTTGCATACATGGAATCTGTAAATCTCACTTACTATAACTGAAAATCCTAGTAATTCAGCACCTATAACTCAGCCATTCCTTCCATTCTTAACTCTTCCTTTATACTCAATGATATCTTTAGTAAGAGTTCCAGAGCTTGATGTGCTGGTATCTAAGTTGGGAGGGACTGTAACCACCACTTAGCGTTAAGCTGAATGCCACTTGGGGCCAAGGTGACAATGGCATGGGCTCATTCTGTACCATATATTGTGCATGATATATGATATATATCATTACACACACTGACAACAGTTTAGAAATTAATTTTGATAGTAATATATGCCTAGATAGTAAGGATATGAATAATTTTAATTTTTTATGATTTGCTGTTATTTCAAAATTTCTATAAAAGATGTATTATTTCATAAATTATTAAAAACATTATTTTAAAAAATATAATGCCACAGTCCTGTGTACAGATTTCAGGCTACTACTGCTGCCCTCTATCTCTTTACTCCAAAGACCACTGGCAAAGGAATGCAAATCCTCTGGCACGTTTTTATCATCGGCCTTTCATGAGCCGTTCCTTTTGAAGGTGCCCATATTCAAACACCACTTATTTCCTTCTTATTCTTCTTTAGCAGCTCTCTAACACAGTTAGTAATGCTAGTTAATTGGTCAGCCAAACATTGTGTGGGGAAATTTTTAAGAAATTGAAACACATATCTCTAGGGAGTATCCTGGGCACCAAAATATTTTTACATAATTTGTTCTATAATATTTTAGTAATTGCAATCCCAGAATACTAAACATATTCCATCTCAAAAAAGATTTACTTCCTTTGAGCTGAGCTAATTAGTTTGTTTTGTAGTTTATTTAGTCCCTGATCATAAATTACAAAACTCTAGACAGGCCATTCTAAAATACTGTCTGGTTAACTATGCTTGTAAAATCTCACAATGAGGGACTGCATGAACCTTCAAACCCACGTTTTACAATGTCCATGCTTTTATTTTTGTCTTCTTCCATGCTATATATTCAATAAGCTATACTGAATAAAGTGTAATGTCTAAACTAATACTCTACACTATAAAATAGTATTACACATTATGCTATAATGCTGAAATTTTATGTCCCTATAAAATTGTTTTAGGAAATGATTTTTGGGTCCAAGCTTTAGGCTTTTTTTCCTTGAGTGCATCTCATTTTTAAAGCAGTTTAGTTGGCATTTATTTTTCTTAAAAATCAAACACTGTGAAACATGATAGAATATTGATCACCTTCCTTTACTGTTTTCAGAACACATTATCTCTGTTGTGACAGAGAACTGTTACTGCTGTGTGGTTCGGTAGCTCACCATGATTCACAGGAAGATTTTAACAGAGGCCTCGTGTCATGCACAAAATGGTATCCATGACACCTACAGAGAATTTCTCAGAGCCTGAACTCTAGATGTAGCTCAGATAGAGTGTGACTTTAGTGTCAAGATTTTGGTCCTTTCCTAGATTCAAACAACTGTGATGACCATAGGCAAGTTTCTTATCATAGTTAATTTCATGTGTCAACCTAGTGGGCCAATGGGTGCTCTGAAAGTAATTTCTGCAAGTGTCTATGAGGCTGTGTCTGGAAGAGATTAACATTTGAATCAGCAGGCTGAGTACAGAAGGTAGACCTTGCCATTTTGGTGGGCATGATATAGCCCCTGGCCTGAATGAAGCAAAAAAGATAGAGGAAGGGTAAATTCTCTCCCCTCCTCTTTGAGCAGAGACATGCATCTTCTGCCCTCAGACATCAGTGTTTCTGATTCTCAGGCTTTCGAAATCAGACTGGAATTATACCATCAGTCCCCTATTTCTCAGGCCTTTGGACTCAAATGAGTTATACCACTGGCTTGTCTGGTTCTCTAGCTTGCAGATGACAGGTGGGACTTTCTAGCCTCCATCATTGTGTGAGCCAATTCTTATAATAAATCTCCTCTCATATATATCTCTATGTATCCTAACAGTTCTGCTTCTCTGGAGAACCTCCATTAATACATTTCTCATTATTTTTTCTTCTATATCACACATGCCAGTTAAAATTTATATTCATGACACAGTGTATACATGGGCCAAAATGTTTGTAGATAATTCTTAAACTGTTAAAAGAGCAAACAAAATAATAAAATAATAATTAAAAAATGCCAAATAGACCATATATGCGTATGTTGTCATATTAGGCTTATACCAGATACTCTTTAAAGAGCTTAAAAGATAGCATAGAGCAAGGAGAAATGGTTAATTTCTTTTATTAGAAAATATTTAAAGAATGTTTTGACTTTTTTCTAGATACCTACTCAACAAATAATATGAGTAAGAACAGACCAGCATACATATACTACATATACTACTAAGAGGTAGTATACTACATATACTACTAAGAGGGGTCATATATACTACATATACTACTAAGAGGTAGTATACTACATATACTACTAAGCGGGGGCCTGGATGAGTTGGTCGGTTAAGTGGCTGCCTTCAGCTCAGGTTATGATCCCAGGGTCCTGGGATCGAGCCCCGCATTGGGCTCCCTGCTCAGCGGAAAGCCTGCTTCACACTCTTCCTCTGCCTGCCGCTCTGCCTACTTATGCTCACCCTCTCTCTCTCTGTCAAATAAATAAAATCTTTAAATTAAAAAAAATGTATACTACCAAGAAAAAGCAAGCATTACTTACTTATTAAAAATTGAAGGAAATTTGGACTTCAAAAGTAAAAACTTTTATTGTTCAAATGATACTATTAAGGAAGTGAAAAAAACCTCACAGAATCACATATCATATATATCAAATCATATATTTGATAAGGAATTTATATGAAGAATGTATAAAGAATCTTACAACTCAAAGAGACAAATAACTCTATTTTTAAAAAATGGGCAAAGGATTTGAACAGACATTTCTCCAAATAAGATATACAAATTTCCAGTAAGCACATGAAAATAACCTCAATACTCTTAGTCACCAGGGAAATGAAAATCAAAACCATACACTAAGATGTATGGCTTTACTACAACAAGGCAGATAATAAGTATTAGGGAGGACGTGGAGAAATTATTGCTTTCATGTGCCACTGCTGGGAATGTAGAATAGTGCAGTCACTTTGGAAAATGTCTGGCACTTCCTCTAAAGAATAAACATAGAGTTATCATAAGACCCAGCAATTCTACTCCTAGATATATACCCAAGAAAAATGAAAACACATGTCCACAAACAAAATCTGTACACAGATGTTCATAGTAGCATTATTAGTAAATAGCCAAAAAGTGGAAAGAATCCAAATGTCTTTCAACTGATGAATGGCTAAACAAAGTATTATATTCATACAATGGAATATTATTTAGACAGAAGGGGGAATGAAGTACTGATACATATTATACCACGATAAACTTTGAAAACACTATGTTAACTGAGAGAAATCAGTCACTAAAGACTGACTTTGGATTATTCCATTCACATAAGACCAATACTTAGAGACAGAAAGTAAATTAGTGGTTGCCTAGAATGGGAAGGTTTGGGGAAAGTGGAAAGTGACTACTAATAAATACAGGGTTTTTTTGGTGGGGGTTGCTGAAAACGTTTGAAAATTGATTGTGCTGATAGTTGCCCACCTCTCTGATTATGCTAAAACTATTGAATTATGCATTTAAAAATATTTTATATATTCATTTTTAATTTTTTATTTATTTTAAATTTTATTTTTTCAATGTTCCAAAATTTATTGTTTATGTACCACACCCAGTGCTCCATGCAATACGTGCCCTCTACAATACCCACCACCAGGCTCACACCACCCCCACTACCCCCAAAACCCTCAGTTTGTCTCTCAGAGTCCACAGTCACTCATGGTTTGTCTCCCCCTCTGATTTTCCCCAACTCATTTCTCCTCTCCATCTCCCAATGTCCTCTGTGTTATTCCTTATGCTCCACAAGTAAGTGAAACCATATGTTAATTGACTCTCTCTGCTTGACTTATTTCACTCAGCATAATCTCTTCTAGTCCTATCCATGTTGATACAAAAGTTGGGTATTCATCCTTTCTGATGGAGGCATAATACTCCATTGTATATATGGACCATATCTTCTTTATCCATTGGTCCATTGAAGGGCATCTTGGTTCTTTCCATAGTTTGGCAACTATGGCCATTGCTGTTATGAACATTGGGGTACAGCTGGCCCATCTTTTCACTACATCAGTATCTTTGGAGTAAATACCCAGTAGTGCAATTGCGGGGTCATAGGGTAGATCTATTTTTAATTACTTAAGGAATTTCCACACTGTTTTCCGAAGTGGTTGCAACTTGCATTCCCACCTACAGCGTAAGAGGGTTCCCCTTTCTCCACATCCTCTCCAACACTTGTTGTTTACTGTCTTGTTGATTTTGGCCATTCTAATTGGTGTAAGGTGCTATCTCAATGTGGTTTTGATTTGAAGATCCCTGATGGCTAATGATGATGAACATTTTTTCATGTGTCTGTTAGCCATTTGTATGTCTCCTTTGGAGAAGTATCTGTTCATGTCTTCTGCCAATTTTTTTTGACGTGATTATCTGTTTTGTGTGTGTTGAGTATGAGAAGTTCTTTATAGATCTTGGATATCAGCACTTTGTCTGTGGTATCACTTGTGAATATTTTCTCCCATTCTGTGGGTTGCCTCTTTGTTTTGTTGACTGTTTCCTTTGCTGTGCAGAAGTTTTGATCTTGATAAAGTCCCAAAAGTTCATTTTGCTTTTGTTTCCTTTGCCTTTGCAGATATATCTTGAAAGAAGTTGCTGTGACCAATGTTGAAGAGGTTACTGCCTGCGTTCTCCTCTAGGATTTTGATAGATTCCTGCCTCATGCTGAGGTCTTTTATCCATTTTGAGTTTATCTTTGTATATGGTATAAGAGAACGGTCAAGTTTCATTCTTCTACGCTTAGCTGTCCAATTTTCCAAACACCATTTATTGAAGAGACTGTCTTTTTTCCAATGTATATTTTTTCCTGCTTTGTCAAAGATTATTTGACCATAGAGTTGAGGGTCCATATCTGGGCTCTCTCCTCTGTTCCACTGGTCTATATGTCTGTTTCTCTGCCAGTACCATGCATGCTGTCTTGGTGATCACTGCTTTGTAGTAAAGCTTGAAATCAGGCAACATGATGTCCCCAGTTTTGTTTTTCTTTTTCAACATTTCCTTAGCAATTTGGGATCTCTTCTGGTTCCATACAAATTTTAGGATTGTTTGTTCCAGCTCTTTGAAAAATGCCAGTGGAATTTTGATCGGGTTGGCATTGAAAGTATAGATGGCTCTAGGCAGTATAGACATTTTGACAATGTTTATTCTTCCAATCGATGAACATGGAATGCTCTTCCATCTTTTTGGAATCGATTAGGGCAGAAGTGAAAGCCACCCAGGAAGAAGTTAAAATTGCTATCAGTGAGATCCAATCCAATCTAATCTAAATACTCTAACAGCTAGGGTAACAGAGGCAGAAGATAGAATTAGTGATCTAGAGGACAAACTGATAGAGAAAAAGGATCAGGAGGAGGCCTGGAACAAACAGCTGACAAGCCATAAAAATAGAATTAGGGAAATAAATGACACCATTAAATGTTCCAACGTCAGAATTATTGGGATCCCTAAGGGGGAGGAGAAAGAAAGAAGACTAGAAGATATAGTTGAACAAATTCTCCATGAAAAATTTCCCAGTCTGGGGAATGGAACCAGCATTTATGTCCCAGATGTAGAAAGATTACCTCCCAAGATGGATGAATCTAGAAAGACCTTGAGGCACTTGATTGCAAGATTGATGAATCATAATTTTAGACAAGAGCTTTTGAAAGAAGGTAGGGGGAAGAGATTCCTTACATACAGAGATAGGTCCATCAGAATAATGTCAGACCTGTCCACAGAAACCTGGCAAGCCAGAAAGGGCTGGCAAGACATATTCAGGGCATTAAATGAGAAGAGCAGACAGCCAAGAATACTTTATCCAGAAAGGTTGACATTCAAAATGGATGGAGAGATAAAGAGCTTCCAAGACCAGGAAGACAAAAAAGTATATGTAACCACCAAGCCGGCACTACAAGAAATATTAAGGGAAGTTCTATAAAAGAAGAACGAACCCAAGAGTGTCATAGAATAGAAATTTACAGAGACAATCTATAGAAACAAGGATTTTACAGGCAACAGAATGTCAATAAAAATGTTTCTTTCAATAATCACTCTCAATGCGAATGGCCTAAATGCTCCCATAAAATGGCACAGGGTTGCAGATTGGATAAAACGACAGGACCTGTCCATATGTTGTCTACAAGAGACCCATTTGGAACCTAAGGATACATCCAGACTGAAAGTGAAAGGATGGAGAAGCATCTTTCATGCCAATGGGCCTCAAAAGAAAGCTGGGGTAGTGAATCTCATATCAGATAAATTAGATTTTAAACTAAAGACTGTAGTCGGAGATGAAGGACACCACTTCATTTTTAAAGGGTCTACGCACCAAGAAGATCAAACAATTATAAATATTTATGCCCCCAATAAGGGAGCAGCCAACTATATAAAACAACTATTAATCAAGATAAAGGGTCATATTGATATGAATACATTAATAGTAGGAGATCTTAACATGCCACTCTCAGTAATAGACTGATCATCCAAGCAGAAAATCAATAAAGAAACAACAGCACTGAATGACACATTGGACCAGATGGACCTCATAGATATATACAGAACATTCCACCCTAAAACAGCAGACTACTCATTCTTCTCGAGTGCACATGGAACTTTATTCTGAATGGACCACATACTGGGTCACAAATCAGGGCTCAACTGATACCAAAAGACTGAGGTTATTCCCTGCATATTCTCAGACCACAATGCTTTGAAACTGGAACTCAACCACAAGAAAAAGTTTGGAAGGAATTCAAACACTTGGAAGCTAAAGACCACCCTGCTTAAGAATGTTTGGATTAACCAGGAAATCAAAGAAGATCTTAAATAGTTGATGGAAACCAATGAGAATGAAGACACTTTGGTACAAAACCTATGGGATATGGCAAAGGCAGTCCTAAGAGGGAAATACATATCCATTCAAGCCTCCCTCAAAAAAAAAATTGAAAAATCCAGAATATACCAGCTCTTTTTATACCTTAAAGAACTGGAGAATCAACAACAAATTAAGCCAACCCCACACACAAGGAGGTAAATAATCAAGATTAGAGCAGATATCAATGAGATAGTAACTAGGAATACAGTAGAACACATCAATGGAACTAGAAGCTGGTTTTTTGAAAGAATCAATAAGATCGATAAACCATTAGCCAAACTAATCCAAAAGAAAAGAAAGAGGACCCAAATTAATAAAATTATAAATGAAAAGGGAGAGATCATGACTAACACCAAGGAAATAGAAACAATCATCAGAAATTTTTATCAACAGTTATATGCCAACAAGTTAAGCAACCTTGATGAAATGGATGCATTCCTGGAAACCTATACTTCTAAAACTGAATCATGAAGAAATTGACAATCTGAATAGGCCAGTATCTAGTAACGAGATTGAAGGAGTGATCAAAAACCTCCCAAAAACAAGAGCCCAGGACCTGACGGATTCCTTGGAGAATTTTACCACACATTCAAAGAAGAAATAATATCTATTCTCATGAAGCTGTTTCAAAAGATAGAAATAGAAGGAAATCTTCCAGACTCTTTTGATGAGGCCAGCATTACCCTGATCCCCAAATCAGGCAAAGACCCCAACCAAAAAGGGGAATTTCAAACCAATATCCCTGATGAATATGGATGCCAAGATTCTCAATAAGATCCTAGCTAATAGGATTCAACAGTACTTTAAAAAGCTTATACATCATGACCAGATGGGATTTATCCATGGGATGCAGGGGTGGTTCAACATTAACCAATCAGTCAATGTGATAGAACAAATCAATAAGAGAAGAGAGAAGAACCACATGGTCTTCTCAATTGATGCAGAGAAAGCATTTGACAGGGTACAGCATCTGTTCCTGATTAAAACGACTCAAAGTATAGGGATAGAGGGAACATTCTTCAACTTCATAAAATCTATGAAAAATGGACAGTGAATATCATTCTCAATGGGAAAAAGCTGACAGCCTTCCCTTTGAGATCAGGAACATGACAAGGATGCCCACTCTTGTCGCTGTTTTTCAACATAGTACTAGAAGTCCTAGCAACAGCAATCAGACAACAAAAAGAAATAAAAGGTATTCAAATTGGCAAAGAAGAAGTCAAACTCTCTCTCTTCGCAGATGACATGATACTTTATATGGAAAACCCAAAAGATTCCACCCCCAAACTACTGGAACTCATACAGCAATTCAGTAATGTGGCAGGATACAAAAATCAATGTACAGAAATAATTTCCTTTCTTGTACACTAACAATGAAAATATAGAAAGGAAAATTAGAGAATTGATTCCATTTACTATAGCACCAAGAACCGTAAGATACCTGGGAATATACCTAACCAAAGAGGTAAAGGATCTTTACTCGAAGAACTACAGAACACTCATGAAAGAAACTGAAGAAGACACAAAAACGATTTTATTTATTTGAGAGAGAGAGCATGAGCGGGGATGAGGAGCAGAGGGAGAGGGACAAGCAGTCTCTCAGCTGAGCAGGAGCCTGACACAGGGCTTGGTCCCAGGATCTGAGATTAAAGGCAGATGCTTAACCAATTGAGCCACCCAGGCACCCTGGATTATGCACTTTAAATGAGTGAATTATATGATATATTGCATTCAATTGTATCTCAATAAAATTGTTATATAAAAAAATTGAAGGGCATGGTTCTGGTTTATACACGAAAAAGAATTCCTCTGGTTCTACCCAAAAATGGAGTAGCCCCATCATTACTTATATTTTGTCCTTCTTACAACTAAAAAAACTCTAGATATTTTATAATAACAAGCATAGGAAAACTGAAAGCAGAAATAAGAAAGTATGCAACCTAGGGACATCAGGATCTTAGGAATGACATGGTGGCAAGTTCCCTGGATTTCCTCATTGCATCCCATATATGTCAGAATAGTGCAGAAGTCTCCAACATAAAACTGGCAACACACAGAGATAAAAATGGCTCCAAGGAAACCTTTTCCCTTTAGGCAAAGGATTGAAAGAGTGTGGTCTAATAACAGAAAATCTTTTGGCAATACTCACCGTACTCTGGCCAAAGACGAGTGGAAAAACCACCTCATTGCCTTTCACAGTTTTAGCTGGGCCAGTTGGGAGTTGATTTTCCACCACCACTCCCTGCTACCCTTTGTCCTGAGGAAGCAGGCAGTGCACTGTGATTCCCCTACTATGTCATATTGGTGGGACCCAAATGGGAGCTATTCTTCCATCTCTACCCAGTGGAAGCAGGCAGCAGTTATGTATCTGATTTCCCTAATGATATATTATTGGCAGACTGGAAAGACAGCTGATCTTCCATTTCCTGCCTGGCAGATGTAGTCAGTCCTCTTATTCTCCTGCCAGGGTAGTATCAGTGAGGCTAGGGGAAGAAGATCTTGCATTCCTCACTTGGTGGAAACAGATTATGCTCTGATTCCCCTGTGTCAGGATATATTGGGAGGATCTGGTGGGGTGACTTCAGGTTCCACCCCTACTCAGCAACAACAAGACCAACCTGGTAGTGTGAGGTGAGACTAGTTGACACCAGGTTGCAAACCTGACATTGCATATCAGCAGGTCCTAGAAGAGAACTGAGCCTCCACCCTCATCTGTCATTATGAAATGGAAAGAGGAGGTGGCAGGTAAGACTAGCTGGTACCTTGCTTTTCCATCCTTTCCATTAGTGTCAGTGGGACCCAATGTAGAGTTGAGTTTCTGACCCCACCATGTAGCAGCAAAGAAGTGTGAGTCAATCCTCTGTTTACTCTCTCTGTAGTGGCAGTGGGGCCCACAGAGGTGGTGATCCTAAGCCTTATTCAGAGCAAAAATGGAAGTGCAAGTCAGTGCTACATTTTGGCTGGGGTGATATTAGCAGGGGCCAGAGGGAAGCTGATCATATGTGGTGACCTAGCCTTTCCTCTGTGCTTAAAAAGGGAGACTGCCTGCTGAAAAGAGATTCAATGAGATCCAGAGGCTTATAATATAATATCTAAAATGCTTAGGGTATAAAAAGTATTACTCATCATACCAAGAACCAGGAAAAGAACATGAACAAGAAAAAAAATTCTGTAGACACTAACACTGAGATGAATCAGATTTGGAATTATTAACAAGGATTTTAAAGTAGCTGTAGTAAAAATGTTTCAACAAGTAATCATGAATTCTTGAAACAAACGAAAAAATTAAGAAATTTCAACAAAGAAATAGAAATTCTGAGAAAGAACCAAATGGCAATTATAGAATGACAAATACAATAAACAAAATAAAAACTCACTGGGTAGACTTAATAGTAGAGATGAGAATCAGAGAACTTAAGTACAGATCAATAGAAATTACCTATATCTGAACAATAGAAAATAGACTGAAAAAGAAAAAACAAAAACAGACTCTCAGGGACCAGTGGGACAACAGCAGTAGAGCTAACATTTATTTCATACAATTCCTAGAATGAGAGGAAAAGAGTGAATCTGTAAAACTGGTTGGAGAAATTAAGTCTGAAATTTGCCTAAATTTGCCACATAACCCTGTGGATATAAACAACTCCAAATTGGATAAACCCAAAGAAATATATGCCAGGACATATCATATTTGAAATCCTACAAAATAAATCTTAAAAAAAAAGTCTTGAAAGCAGCCTGAGAGAAACAACATATTACTTATAGGGAGATACCAATTTAAATGATAGTGAATTTCTCATCTGATACCATAGAGGGCAGAAGCAAGTGGCATAACATTTTTCAAATACTCAAAGAAAAAAAATATCACCCATGAATTTTATGTACTGGAAAAATATCCTTTTGAAATGGAGGGGAGGGTCATCTGGGTGGCTCGGGTGATTGGGCGTCTGCATTTGATTCAGGTCATGATCTCCACATAGGGCTCCTGGCTGGCTCAGCTGGGAGCCTCCTTCTCCCTCTGCCTCTTCCCCCTGCTTGTGTGCTATCTCTCAAATGAATAAATAAAATCTTAAAAAAAAAAAAAAAAGAAATGGAGGAGAAATAAAGACATTCTTGGATGAAGGAAACCTAAGAGAATTCATTGCTAACAGACCTACCTTTAAGAAGGACTGAAAGAAGTTCTTTAAATAGAAATATGACAGAAAGTCAAAAAATTCCAAAAGGAAAGACAAACATCAGAATGGATAAAAATGGAGGTAAATGTAATAGGCTATCCTAGTTCTAGGGAGTTTCTTAAATCCTATTTGATAGTTGAATCAAAAGTCATAATACCAGCTGATCTAGTGCTCAAGATATGTAGAGGGAAATACTTAAGACAAGTACATTTAAACAATAAGAAGGATAAATAGATTTAAATAGAATGTTTCTACATTTGATTTGAAATGGCAAAATGTTAATATTAGTCAGCTATGATCAATTTTGTATGTATATTGAAACACTTAGAGCGACCTATATACCAGAAAAGTATACAAAATTTATATACTCAAAAACAAAAAATAAATCAAAATGAAATCCTAAAAGGGGGTGCTTGAGTGGCACAGTTGGTTAAAGACCAAATCTTGGCTTTGGGTCATGCTCTTAGGTCCTGAGATCAAGTCCCACCATTGGGCTCTGTGCCTAGCATAGAGTCTGCTTAGACTTCTCTCTCTCTTTCTGCCATCCCCTTTGTGCGCACATTCTCTCCCTCTCTTAAAAAAAATACATCTTTAAAAAATGAAATACTAAAGTATGTTCAAATAACTTAAAGATAAGAAAAAAGCAACAAAAGAAGCAAATAGAAAAAAAAAAAAAGAAGACTTAAGCCCAAACATGTTAATGATACTGCTGTGGACTGAATGTTTGTGGAACCTCCATGATGTGATTAGTGTCCTTATATGATGAAGAAAGATATTCATTTCTCTATTTATGTCATATAAGGACACAATACGAAGATGGCCTTCAGCAAATCAGGAAGCAGATTCTCCTCAGACACTAGATCTGCCAGTGCCTTGGTCTTGGACTTCTCAGCCTCCAGAACTGTGTGAAATAAATGTTTATTATTTAGGCCACTCAGTGTTTGGTATTTTTGCTATAGCAGCCTAAACTAAGTTACCTTAAAAGTAAGTGATCTAAATACACTATTTAAAAAGCAGAAATTGGTACAATGGACTAAAAACAAAAAGAAAAATAATTCAACAATCACTTTCTATGAAGCTCACTTCAATGCAACCTCATAGGTATGTTGAAAGTAAAGAATGGAAAAGTGCACCATGAAAATATTAAAGAAAAAAGCAATAATGGTTATTTTAATATCAGATAGACCTTATTTATTTTTAAAGGTTTTATTTATTTGGGGGGGAAGGAGAGGGAGAGAATTTCCAGGAGACTTTGTGCTGAGCACAGAGCCTGACATGTGGCTCAATCGCATAACCCTGAGATCATGACTTGAGCTGAAATCAAGAGGCAGACATTTAACTGAATAAGCCACCCAGGTGCCCCTCAGGTAGACTTTAGAGCAAAGAAAATTCCTATGGACTATGAAGACATTACATACTGATGAAAGGATTAATCCACCAGGAGGAAATAACAATCCTAAGTGTTTATACATCAGATGATAGAGTCTCACAATACATGAGGGAAAAACTATAGAACATATAGGACAAATAGACGAAACCACGATTATAGCTGTGGTTTCAAAGACTTTACTCTTAGCAATTGGTAAACCTACTAAATAGAAAGTCAGCAAGGATGTAAAAGAGCTGTGCAATAAAGTCAGCATAGGGGTTTATTTGACACATGTATAGTATGCTTTATCCAACATTATTCAACAACGGCATAATATATATATTTTTAAAATGGACTTGAAACATTTATCAAGAAAGACCATATCCACTGCCATAAAACAAACCTTCACAGATTTGAAAGAATTGAAATCATACAGTTTATTCTCTGACCAAAATAAAAGCAAACCAGTTGTCAGTAACAGATAATAGGAAACTCTCTAAACATGAGGGAATTAAACAACACAACTCTAAATAATCTATGGATCGAAGAGGAAATCTCAAAGGAAATAGGAAACAGCATAAAACTCAAAGAAATTAAAACACAACATATCAAAATATTTGAGATGCTACTGAAGATGAGGGGGAAATCTCTAGTACTAAATGCATTAGAAGAAAAAGAAGGGTTTGAAATTAATAATCTAAATTTCTACCTCTGAAAACAAGAAAAAGAAGAACAAAATTAACCTCAGACTGGTGGAAAGATAAGAAATAAATGAATGTGAAAACAAAGGGGCGCCTGGGTGGCTCAGTGGGTTAAGCCTCTGCCTTCAGCTCAGGTCATGATCTTGGGGTTCTGGGATTGAGCCCCGCATCGGGCTCTCCACTCAGCAGGGAGCCTGCTTCCCCCTCTCTTTCTGGCTGCCTCTCTGCCTACTTGTGATCTCTCTCTCTGTCAAATAAATATATAAAATCTTAAAAAAAGTGAAAACAGAAAAACAATAGGAAAAAAAATCAGTGAAATAAAAGATGCTTCTTTAAAAAAATGAAATTGATAATTTTCTAGCAGGACTAACAAAACCATCCATTTCAGGAATAAAATATGTGGTATAATGACAGATCCTGCAGACATTAAAAGGATAACAAAGGAATACTATGAATAGCTTTATACTCATAAATTTCACAACTTAGAAGAAATAGACCAAAAATTTCAGAAACTGAAAACTATCAAACTTCAATCAAGATGAAAAAAATAAGCTGAATGGTCCTATCACCATCGGAGAAATTGAATTTGTAACTAAAATCTTCTGAAAAATAAATTTGGCCCAATTGGTTTCATTGGAGAATTCTACCAAAATTTAAAAGAATTGGCAACAATTTTTGCATAATTTATCCCAGCAAATCAAGAAAAGAGAAATCTTTTCACTCATTTTATGAGGTTAGTCTCATCTTGATACCCAGATCAGACAAAGAGTATCAAAAAGTGACAAA
The DNA here is from genome assembly GCF_002288905.1 of Enhydra lutris kenyoni. Taxonomy (NCBI): domain Eukaryota; kingdom Metazoa; phylum Chordata; class Mammalia; order Carnivora; family Mustelidae; genus Enhydra; species Enhydra lutris. The sequence goes on from NW_019154101.1 coordinate 14,873,143, forward strand.
GATAGCATCCCCCCAAAAAAACCCTACAGATGCAATATCTTCCATGATTTAGACCCAAAAAATCTTCAAGAGAATATTAATGAATCAAATCTGCAATGTATGAAAAGAATTGTATACCATGAACAAATGGGACTTTTTTCCAGGAATACAAAGCTAGTTCAGCACTTGAAAATCAATCAATATAATTTACCCTATCAACAGGCTACAAAAGACAAATCATATGAATATATCAATTGATGCAGAAAAATTATTTGACAATATTCAACATTAAAGATAAAGACTTTTTAGCAAACTAGGAATACAGTAGAACTTCTCCAGACTGATAAATGCTATCCATAAAAAAACCTAAAGTTAACATCATACTTAATGGAGAACAATTGAATGCTTTGTCTCTAAAATCAGGATGAAGGCAACATATTATTGGTAGTTCTAGCCACTGCAATGAGGCAAGAAAAAGAAGGAAAAGACACAGATTGGAAAAGAAGAAACTGATTTATCTGTATTGGAAGAAGACATGATTATCTTTGAAGAAAATCCCAATGAATCAACATACAATTTCCTATAATTAATAAATTAGTTCATCAATTTCACAGGATACAAGAAATCAATCACATTTTATATACAATAATGGTTTTATGGAATTCAAAATTAAAAACACAATTCCATTTATGATCAGCCCAAACAAAATTGAAATATTAGTTATAAACTTAATAAAATGTATGTAGGATCTGTATGCTAAAAATTACAAAATGCTCGTGAAAGAAACTGAAGAAGACCTTAAAAAATACTTAAATAAATGTTATGTTTATGGACTGGAAGTCTCAATGTAATAAAGATGCCCGTTTTCTCCAAATTAATCATAGGGTTCATGAGATTCCTATTGAGATCCAAGAGAAGTTTTTTGAAGATACAGACAAGCTTTTTCTAAAAGTCACATGGAAAGACAAACTCCCTGAAATAGAAAAATAAAGTGGGAGAAATCCAATATTAAATTCTCCTATATAGCTGTTATAATCAAGACCACATGGTTTTGGTGGAGGGAGAGACGCAAAGATCAATGGAGCAGAATAGAGAATCCAGAAATGCACAACTGATTTTTCACAAAGATGCAAAAGCAATTCAATGGAGAAAAGACAGACTTTTCAACAAATACTGTTGCAGTAGAGTTGACCTTTGAACAACACAGGTTGGAACTGCATGGGTCCACTTGTGCATAGAATTTTTTCTTTTTTTGATAAATACCTTATAGTACTGTAGTCTATTTTCTTTTTAAAATGATTTTCTTAATATTTTCTTTTTTCTAGCTTATTTAGTATAAGAATGTAATACATAATACATGTACTATACAAAATATTTGTTGATCAACTGTTCATGTTATCAGTAATGCTTAGGTTATTAGTAGTTAAGTTTTTGAGGAGTCAAATTTATGCATGGATGTTTGTCTGCACATCCTAACCCCCATGATGTTTAAGGGCTAACTATAATTGGACATTTACAGGCAAAAACAAAGAAACAAAAATATAAAACCTCGAAGAAAAGTAAAAACCATGAACTAAATTCACACTTCTATTGGAAATTAAAAAAAAAATGTATCAGGATTATGTTTATCTCACAAAATGATTTGTTGTGTCTTCCCTCCCTTTCTCTTTTCTGAAATAACATAAAGTTGTTATTGTTTCTTCCTTAAAAAGTTTAATGCAATTTGCCAAGAATACTTTGTGGTCTGAAATTTCTTTATGGGAAGGTTTTGTATTATGAATACAATTACTTTAGGTGGTTTGAGACTATTTAGGTTTACTATTTCTTCTTGTTCTTAGTTTTGATAACTTAAAATTTCCAAGAAATTTAACAATTTGACTGGATTATTGAATTTAATATTCATAATTTTTCTTTATGATATTTTTAGATCTTCAGGTTCTTCAGCGACATCTTCTCTTTCATTCTTGAATTATTGATAATTTTTTTGTTTTCCCTTTTTTTAGATTAAGTAGGGGTTTATTTTATCAATTAATTTTATTTTTTTAGACTATTCAAAGAACTAATTAACCCATTTAAATTTCTGATTTCTTTTTCATTTTTTATTTTGTTGATTTTGTCTCTTATTTTTACTTAATCCTTCATTCTGTTTTCTTTGAAATTACGTGTTGTGGGGACTCAAGATATTACTTTTCTCTGAATGGATTGAATTTTGTTCTAGCAGGCAGCTGAACTATGAGAAATTATTTTAGGATGATGGAGGCTCAGCTTTAGGCTTTGTTAGGTAGATCTTTATTTTTGATTTTGCTCTTGGCTCCTAAGTCATGGCTCATTTTTGTTTCAGTGGGAATTCACTCTAACTTGGCCAGACATGAACTCCAATGTTCCTCTTGCTATGGGAAGCTGCAAAAATTTTTGCTCAGCATTTTTAGACTTTCAGCTGTTCATAACTCCCCTGGGCTCTTTGGAGTCTTGCTGTCTTACGAGCTGTTCTGGAGTCAACCAGTGATCTGAGGGAGTTTCTACATGGATTTTGGTATTTTCCACTATGGGTCCCTCAATTTCTATGGCTCTAAATGTGTCTTAAAAATGTCCTCTGACTTCCCAAGGCAGTTAGAGTACAGCCTTCTCCTTGATCTTTATTCCTGTACCTGGGCTGGGGAATGCCCTTAGGGAAGAGCCAAACAAATATGATCTTACTTAGTCTGCTTCCTTTCTCTCAAGAGTTGAATCTTCTCCAGTTTCAATCTGCTTTTGGTTACTCTCCAGTGCCTTTACACAGTTGCATTTTATACTTCATTTACAGTTTGTAATTGTATGGGCAGGAGAATTACTGTGATAACAAGCAACTCCACGATTACCCTTAGAACATAATAGACCTCATTTTATTGTTAACATTACACTATAGAAAATTTCCATATTTTTATCTGATTATTATTATTATAAACTTTATTATTCCCAATTTCACTTCTGTTTCTTCTTCATTATCACTTTGTCTTTGATTTAGTAAATGTAATTGTGGAGTTTTTATTAATAGAAGTGTTTGGACATCATTCTTGCTTGGGTACAAAATGGATGTATATTTGTTATGGATAGTTTATCCATCCATTTTTTATTATTAAAAGTTAATCCCTGGGAAAGATTAAAAAAAAAACTATGGAGGGTAAAAATCTCAGAACTCAGAAGCATTTAATTCCCATGTCTAATAGTGTACACATTTAACTTGATAATTATCCAGTAATAATACTACTATAATGTCTCACAGTTACCATTGTGCATTCTTTGAGCACTGTGGTCAAGCATCACTGGGCTTGAAGCTGTCAGCATAGTGGTTGAAATGGGGTTTCCTATTTGTTTTCCTTTTTGCTTTGGCTTCATAATCCCATGGCTACTCCTGGTTAGGACATTTTTATTTTCAAACTTCAATAAGCTGTGTTCCAAAGAAGCAGAGCCATGGAGGGAGAATGAGGAGGTAAATGAACAGGGCATGGAGAAGGAGGGAGTCCATCCTTGAACAATTATAAATTGTTCACAGGGAATGGTTGAATATATTTTAGCGATCTTGACTTTTGGTAACTCATTTACTGAGAAAATAGCTCCCATTACTCCACAATGAGAGTGTTCAACAAGTAACAGCTCAGAGCGCCACAGAATTAATCTCTTCAGTCTTTCTTCAAGAATCCATTAGTAGGTCAGAGGGTTTAGCTTCAGCTTCATTCTCTACTATGGTTTTCCTCTCATGGCTTCTTTCCCTTTTGCATGAACTGTTTTTTCTTTTCCTTTTAGAAGCTATAAAATATATAAGGGATAATGAGTTTTCCTTCATCAGAATACCTGGACTATTAGTCATTATGTGCATATGGTACTTAGTAATAACATGGGTATCATTTAGTGAAATGGATGTTTATAAGGTAAAAAGAACTTTATTAAAAACTAACGTATGGATTTTCTAAGTAATTCAGAACATTTGCTAGTATACATGTAAATGTAAATATTTTAAGTGGAAGAAATGCAAATTTTCAAGCTACTGTCCCTCCATCAGGTTTGCTATAATTTTCATTAAGCTTGTTGAAAAATGAACGGATGTAAGACTGTACATTATCACTTATGAAGTTCAATACTCATGGGCAGTATTTTTATCAACTTGAAAACTAAAGAGTATTGAAATATTCTTTTAAGGAGAAACACTGCTTTCAATTATTTGTAAAAGTTAATAAGCAAATCATTATTGATTTCCATACTAAGTGTTCTAACTAGTATTTTTCATTTTCAATAAATGTAAATAGGAGTTTGAACATTTTGTTGGTATTAAAGAGGACTAGGTATTGTGTGTACTGGTCATATGGACCTGGCTGAGAGCTTTAAGACATGCGTTTTTGGAGTGTAAGTGGAAGAGAAAACTCTTACCAGAAACTAAAATTATAGGCCCAGCAAGTGGTGTGAATGTCTATATATTCAAATAAAGAGTGCCACCAAAGAGGCTAGCTAGACCCTCCAGCGGCTTCTGTGTTTTATCCTCTAAGCTGCCTGGCAGTAGAATAGGCGTAAGTTAGATTTGAACTGAGAGAGAAAGAACTTCCTCCAATAATTTTATTCTTTTTTTTTTTAAATATCTCTTTGCATTTCTAAATATTCTTTTTTTTTTTTTTTAAAGATTTTTATTTATTTATTTGACAGACAGAAATCACAAGTAGACAGAGAGGCAGACAGAGAGAGGAGGAAGCAGGCTTCCTGCTGAGCAGAGAGCCTGATGCGGGGCTTGATCCCAGGACCCTGAGATCATGACCTGAGCTGAAGGCAGAGGCTTTAACCCACTGAGCCACCCAGGTACTCCCAATAATTTTATTCTTTTTTTTTTTTAAGACTTTTTATTTATTTATTTGTCAGAGAGAGAGAGAGAGAGATCACAAGTAGGCTGAGAGGCAGGCAGAGGCAAGGCAGAGGCAGAGGCAGAAGCAAGTTCCCTGCCGAGCAAGGAGCCCGATGTGGGACTCGATCCTAGGACGCTGGGATCATGACCTTAGCCGAAGGCAGCCGCTTAACCAACTGAGCCACCCAGGCGTCCCCCAATAATTTTATTCTTATCTGAATATGATATTCTGTCTGTTATAATTGCCCTATTGTTAGTCCAGCATTGGTATTTTACATTGATACATATAACATATGGTTTATAGCACTGTATTTAAAGTGCCATAAGTGACACAGAGGCCCGGATGTAAGGATGATGTAAGTGCAGCAGTGGCAAACATGTGGATTTACAATTTGATCCATTTACCTAAGTGGCTGCCTATTTCCCTCCCTAGTTTTGGTGGATTCCTTCCAAAGAAGTAAATTCAAATGAAGAGGACTACCCTTTCAGAGATTTTCTTTCACCAGTAGTATGTGGGTAATTGTACTCTATTGCTGGGAGCTCAAAGAGCACAAAATTTTTAGTATTCTAGTTACTGAATTTGAAGTATATATTTTTTAGGAACATAAGGTGAAACTTCTAGTTTTATGTAACAGTTAAAATTTGAAATGGGGATGAGGCAAACAACTCACCAGAAAGTCCTCACAAGAATGTCTCACAAGAAAGTCGTGTTGAGGGGAAGCTGGTAGGGAGGATACACAGAGAATGCCCAATGTGAAGAGTGCCTGTGTCTATAGTGGGGCGGAAATGGGTGGGAACTGAAGTCTTCTTGGGCTCTTCCTGTGTGGGAAGTGATGTGGAGTGAGGGTTGGGGTGGAGGGTGGAAAATGAGGAAGTGAAAGGGAGAGGTGAAACAGAAGGTGAAAATGCTTGGAGGGGCGCCTGGGTGGCTCAGTGGGTTAAAGCCTCTGCCTTCGGCTCAGGTCATGATCCCAGGGTCTGGGGATGGAGCCCCACATTGGGCTCTCTGCTCTGCGGCAGCCTGCTTTCTCCTCTCTCTCTGCCTGCCTCTCTGCCTACTTGTGATCTCTGTCTGTCAAGTAAATAAATAAATAAAATCTTTAAAAAAAAAAAAGTGCTTGGAGAATTTTGGTTATAGCCTTAAAAGCTTTTCTGGATTGGTGGGTGAAATGATAGAGAATGGTTGCAGAGCAAGAGGAGAAAAAATAATATTCCTGTGGGTTATAAATTAAATCACAAAAATTGTATTTGATATGCAAGTAAAGGCAGCAATTCCTTTTAAATTACTCTTAGTTGCTGGGCTGTGCTGCTTTGAATGTGACTTTGAGGTGAGGCTGAGCCACATGGGGTCCTGGATTTATTTTGTTCACAAAAATTCATGGTTTCTAAGTGTGAAAAGATACATTAAAAGCTGATTTATCTTTTAGAATAAGAGTCACAAAACCTGGAATAGAAAGCACAATGGACTCCTTGAGTTCTTACTCTGCTCTTCTAACAATTAGGACTCTGGGGAACTTTGTAGCTGTTCAGGGCCACATTTTCTTAATTTGTAAAATAAAGGGCTAGATGAGGTATTTGAAAGGTTAGCTTTCACCTCTAAAAATCTATGCTTTATGAGTTAAAACATCAGCATGAGTAGATGCATATTTTATAACTAATGACTATTAGCGTGTTTATAAAACAATAATGCCAATAATAAGACTAGCTATGTCTTAATAAATTTTTTTTTCCTATGTCAGGAGTTATCAGGATATTAACTATGTCTCATTTAATTTTGAAAGTAATCCTTCAATGTGGGTATTTTTATTCCCATTTTATAGTTGAGGAAACCAAGGAAGTTTAAATTAGCTAAGACCTTAAGCTTTCAGCTAACTGAGGTTAGAAATGAGAAATTTGCACCTAGGTCTGCTGGACTCTGAGAGGTCAGGCTGGTGTCCCACACCTCAGGGACATATATCGACAAAAGGGGGCTTGAGCCCACGACCTGCATGCCAGAACTAGCAATCTCTACAGGGCTTAGCAGCAATTTCCAGCATCTCTAGAGCAGGGTTTGTCAGGGATCTATAATCATTCAGTCAGCTGGAGCCCCATTGTGGCATTCTGCCTACTCTCCAGCTCTGTAGCATTCACTAGGCAAAGAATTGCTACTGTTTCCTTCTTTCCCTGAGAACACCACTATTTCTATTTAAGGTGAGCCTACAGCTTGTTCTGTGCAAGGTGGAACCAACTGATGGGTGCAGAAAGAGGAAGGGAGGTGCAGAATGGCATTCTTACTCCAGTTTACTTGTTTTTAAACTTCAGGCTTAAAGCATCTCTACTTGTGTCCATAGCTACTCTTGAACGATTCTGTAGGGTTTTTATGATTACCACTTACCCAGAATCTCAGTAAGTCTTAAGTCTCTTAGGAAAAATAGTTCTGAGGGTTCTGACTCTCTTTTTGTTAAATATAATTTAAAATCAATCCACAGACCAGGCAAGTTGTAAATACACTGTAATTGCCATTCTCCTCTCTTTTCTCCCTTCTCCCTTAACACAAACATATTCCCCCCTTTCTCTAGCTATAAAACTCAAACCCCCATGTATAGCTGAGTATATAGACCCAGATGGGTAAGGGAGAAGGATGTATGGAGCTGTCTGCATCAGCTGACATGCCATCTTACACCCAAACCAAATTTATGGAAGAAATATCTCAGTTGAGTCCTAGACACAAAGAGCAATGATAGGAGCTTGTTGTCTTGACATATAAATCAGGTCGTGAAATTTTAGAGAATGAATCATAGTCTTCTTCCACATAAATTTTTATGTGTAATTATGATCTTTCCAGTTAGTATGAATTGTTCTCTTTTCTGTGGTTCTATACCTCATGTATTTATATCTCTATTACAATATGGATTCTACTTTTTTCTTTCATTACTATGATTTATGTATATGCCTTATCTCTCCTCCTAGACTGTAAACTTAAGTCCGGGATACCATATTTATAGACTTGAACTGAATATTCAAATCTTTAGAAATAGAGCTTACATCCTCTTGATATTCTCCTATCATATATCTATGAAACATCTGAAGTTAAATTTAATAGTTCAGAATAGTAAAATTCAGAATTCAAGGTGGGCTAAAATGCTTAGAGTTATTTCCATATAGTAAAAAAAATATTAGGAAAGAAGATTATTATTATTTTAAAAAGATTTTATTTATTTATTTGACAGAGACAGTGAGAGAGGGAGCATAAACAGGGGGAGTGGGAGAGGGAGAAGGCGGCCTCCTGCCGAGTGGGGAGCCTGATGTGGGGCTCGATCCCAGGACCCTGGGATCATGACCTGAGCTGAAGGCAGATGCTTGACAACTGAGCCACCCTGGCACCCTGGAAAGAGGATTATTAAGAGCTATAAGATGTCCTTACCATTTGACCAAGTCAGATCGTTAACAGTAGGAGAAATTCTGTGAAATAGAAAGGTATAATCCTTTATCTATTGACAAGCTCCCTTCACAAATCCAGTCTAGTTTCTCAACAAGGAGCAGTGTTCCTACAACCATTCTAGGCTTCTGAAAGATGCAGTTACCCTTATTGTCCCCAATTCTGCCCCTTGCAGGAAAAGATACAGAGGATAAAAAATAGACCTCAATCCAAGTGAGGTAATCCCTTATCAGGTTCTGTTGTTAAGATTCTAGACTTTATTTACTTTGATTCATTAGAGATGATCAGTTTCATTCTCATTCCAAAGCACTCTGGAGATATTTTTTCTACTACTTGTTTTTTGAAATATACCCTTTCTTTATCTCTAAATAAAAGATGAATGTATGAAGTTTTAGAGATTTTTCACTGATAAATTCTGAAAGGTCAATAAAGTGACATTTAGCCCTGGGATCCTCATACTCAAGATTGTATCAGGGCTTTTCATTTTGTTTGTCATCTATTTATTATCTTTTTATCTACCTACCTACTTGTTATCATTTCTCTATCATCTATTCATCCACCCATTTATCTGTCTTTTTTTCTTAGTTCAAGAAGCTGCCTTTGATTAAAAAAAATAATAATAATCCCTATTTTCACAAGCATATTCTCCCTCACCCTCTTTCCTTGTCTCTCTTCCTTTTTTTCATTCCTTCTTTCCTTCCTTGAATTTCTATAGGCCAGCCACTGCTTGCAAGGGAAATACATACAACACTTGATACCAAGGATGGGAGGACTTTACAGTATATTAGTGATGGAAACTGACAAACAAACAAGAGAAGCAACTCTCATGGATATATTCAAAGTAAAATGAGAGCAGAGAGAAAAGAACAGGTAAGAAAAAGAGATAACAATTGAGTTGAAATTTGAAGGAGGGGTGAGTAGGAGTTTTTATATAGACATTTCAGGCAGAGAGAATTGCATATGCCAAGACAGGAGAGAAGTGAGTCAACAGGGCATGTTCTGAACATTAGAGACATTCAGTATTGCCTACAAGGCAGGTGTGTGGGAGGAGTTGGGGTGGGGATGATGGGAGACAATGACCTTAGCTGCCATTTGAGGCAGTTTGTCCTTTATCCCAAAGTCTCTGAGAGCCCTTCAAGGATTTCGAGCAGCTCTAATTTTCATTTTAGATAGAGAGCAGAGCAAGACTGGAGGAAGGTGACAGGAAAGGTAAGTTGGCCTACCTCCTTATATCCTTACACATTCTTGTATCTCATTCCAGGTGAGAGATGCTAGAGACTGAAAAAGGGCAGAGGCAATGAATGACAATGGGAAGCAGGGGAAAATCAAAGAATTACGTCAGAGATAAAATTAATTCAGTAATTGGATGACTGGGATGGCAAGAGAGACTCTGTAGTCTTTTAGCCCTTACTGCACTCCTTGTGTATTTCTCATTTGAATTGTAACATTTGTTTTATTAGACATTGGACTTTGCTAGTTCATATGCACTCCAGTAATCAATGGGCCAGAATAGCCTAAAAACATTAGTTGAAGAAGTTTTGTTTTGTAGTCTACCATCATGTTATAGAGTTGGACCTCTGCTTAGTTCCTGCCTGTTTGAGATTTTAGATTTAGAATTTCTGAAAGAAGATCTCTGGAAAGCTTTGTAGCTCTATATTCCTAATAGACTACACCAAGATTTTTTTTTTAAGGTGAGCATTTAGCTTGTAGGAGAACATTTATTGACTTGAGAAACAGATAACATAATTGTTATAGAAAAAGTATGCTGCGAAGTATCAAGTACAATATAATTCCATTCTTGCTGAAAAAAATTTACTTGGTTATCAATGTATAACTGTATATTAAGGCATCATAAACCATGATTCATTCTTCTTGGTCTTATCTCCATTTTCTTTAACATGTATTGCTATTGTATTAAGAACTAGAAAATGCAGGGGTCACTTATTTGCATCTGTAGTTGACCTTGAACAATATGGGTTTGAATTGTGTGGGTCCACTTATATGAGGATTTATTAAAAATAAATATAGTACAGCACATGTATTTTCTCTTTTTTATGACTTTCCTTTAAAAAAATATTTATTTATTTTAGAGAGAGAGCATAGCAGGAAGGGGGAGAAGGAGAGGAAGAGAGAGAGAGACTCTCAAGCAGACTTCCTACCAAACAGGGAGCCCAACATGGGGCTTCATCCCACAACTCTGAGATCATGACCTGAGCTGAAATCAGAAGTTGGATGCTTAACTGAATGAGACACCCAGGTGCCCTTTTTTATGGCTTTCTTAATAACATTTTCTTTTCTCTACTTCGCTGTAAAAACACAATATATTATATAGGGAGAGCATACAAAATATCTTTTAATTGACTGTTTGGGTTATCAGTAAGGCTTCCAGTCAACAGTAGGTGATTAGTAGTTAAGTTTTCCAAGAGTCAACAGTTATAAGTGGATTTTCAACTGTCCTGAAAAGTTTGGTGTCCTTAATCCCCATGTTGTTCAAGGGTCAACTGTATTTTCACTTGAGTTGCTCTGGTGTCTCTCTGAGGAAAACTGCCGATGTGGGTTTAAATAGGTGGTTCTTCCCTTTGCTATCCTCTTGGAGTAGGAGTTGAGACTGGAATGGCCCACCTGTGCTGGGAACCTTCCTATTGGCTATTCATAAACTACCCATTTTAGGCTAACTTCTCCTCATAGAGGGCAACTCAGTCAAGTACCTTGAGGTGCAACTGCTGAAGGTTGAGAAGTATAAGGAGATGAGATGATCTGTGTTTTTAGAATAAGTTTGCCCCTCAGGTATGTGGCTTCTAGCTAGGTTGAGGGAGTCTTATTCATAAGTGTGTAAACCCCTAAAAAATATTTGATTTATAGGGGCACCTGGGTGGCTCAGTTGGTTAAGCATCTACCTTCAGTTCAGGTCATGATCCCAGGGTCCTGGGATCAAGCCCCATGTCAGGCTCCCTGCTCAGAAGGGAGTCTGTTTCTCCCTCTGCCCCAACCCTCCCCACTACTGTGGTCTCCCTCTCTTTCTAATAAATAAATGAAATCTTTAAAAATGTATCTGATTTATCAAGCAATGACTGTCAGGAATCCTCTGAGTTCTATTGGTCTTTATAATATGCCATGAAGATGTATGTTACCTCTGACAAGATTGGAAATATATTTGTTAACTTTCAGATATTCTGATATGAGATAACTAGATCTATGAGAGTCTCATAATTATCGACACGTGAAACTTTTTGGCAGTTTGGAAAGAAATTTTTTTTTTTTTTTTTGAGAAAATGTTGTAGTTGGCGTGACTCCTGTTTTTAACTTGTGTTTAACATTCTTCTTTTGTTCCATCCTGAATAGCTGGGGGAGTGCATGATTGAGCCTGTCAATTTGAAATATGGTTTTTAGATTTTAAGATATGGTAGAGATATTTTCTTCTTTTTTTTTCACATGACTGTAGGAATTAAGTAGCTGTTTTGGAAGATTTTTTTTTTCATATTTTGAGGCATTCTACCGAGATCATTTACTGTTTTCCTGTCCAGTAATAATAGCTAAAATTATTGAACTGCAACTATGTGATGACATTATATACACTGTTGTATATAAATTATCTCATTTAAACTTCACAATATGTTTATAAATAGATGTTATTATATCCATTTTATAGATGAGTATATGGAAACATAGAAAATTTAAGAAACTTCTTTAATGCTAAGCAGCTCATAAAAACAAAGCTGGGATTTCACTGACTCTAGGGTCTTAATTACTTCATTAGATCAGAGCTTTTATATTTTTTCCTTTATACACACATACACACACACATTTATATACATATATATATACATACATATGTGTATACATACACATATATAACTTTGGAAGGAGCACTGTATAGACTGGCAATCAGGTACCTTCACACTGGATTTTGTTCTTTGTTTTTCTCACAAGGTATGTAATTTTAAAGAAATCATTGATTTGCTTAAGGTAAAAAAAAAACAACTCTTCTAGTTGAAAATAGTAACAAATATACATATGACAATAGGTAGAATCTGTCGTAAGAACATAGATTCAAGTTTTAACTTCCACAGGGCTTGGGCAAAAAAGAGTTCTAAAATGTGCATTTAACTTAGTGAGGACCTTTTAATGGTGACAGGTCTGAAGTTTTCAACTTTTAACCACAGCTGTGTTGAAAACCTCAAGTGCTATTCTCACTTCAATTGATTTTGTATAAAAAAATTTGTTAAAAGGTGGTATTTCCTGACTGGGGGACTTGCAAATACCCATTTTTATTCAGAAAATTTAGTTACAGTTTATATCTTACACAAATGAGAAATATATCTTAATTCAAGAAATTTCCAAAAGTATTCAAACTCCTGAAGTGGAGAATATCACTAAAATGTAGTGAAAGTTGGGCTAGAAACTAACTGCAAGCAAAGTCGTGATGTAAACAGCTTGGTCTTTTGGTTCCCAGCCTTCCCAGTGAGTATTCTTTCCTTTTCATCCTAAGAGAGTGAGTGTCCTTGTGTCCCACATCCACCGAGATTATCTTCCTGATCCTTCATTAATCTGACTTGCAAATGATTGAAAAGAAATGATGGATAAGATGCCCTTCCAAAGATATTTTCATTTTAGAGGTCTTAGAGATTTTACCTGAGGAGACAAATATATAAGAAAATTTTAGGCAGCAACCAGGAAATAGAAGTAGTTATTTAAACTTATGGGAGTTTTGTAGTTCTTCAAGAGTACAGCAGTATTTGTCCATATGTAAAGCTGACCCAGGCTCTTTAGCTAATGTTACTTTTTCTCAGATTGAGGTAGTTATGGTATTCTCTCTTCACTGGTTAAATAAGTCAGTCAACCACATTCAAATGTCCAGTGTATAAAAAGGAGATTATGACAAAGATTCGTGTCCTTTAATTTCACATTAATAGGAAAGAAAGGAACTACAGATGCTAAAACCCATAATTAACATTTGTTTATTGTGTCACAATTTGTAAAACACCTTTTATATGCATTGTCCCATTTAATCTTTGCTGCACTTTGACAAGTAGGCATTTTTGTTGTTTCTACTTTATAGCTAAAGGCACTAAGCTCTAGAGAGATGTTGAGCCAGTCTCCAGTCATCTGGCTATTAAACTGCAAAGTGAGGGCTTGAACCCATGTCATTGCTTCTTGCAATTCTTGGGACATGGTGGCTAAATAAATATTGATTTTCTTTCTCATTTCTTCACTTGCCTTCTGCCTTCCTGTCCTGATTCATTGTTCTCTTCCTTTTTTCTTTAAATCTATCAACTCACCAATTCCTCCTCATGAAAATGAATCATATAAATGTGAAATATCAGTAATATCACATAAGTTTAAATACGATTTTGTTGGGTAAATGTGCGTGTGAAACAAATATGTGTATGTATAGCCCTTAAACAAATGTTAATGAATATACAATGAATGAATGAGTAAATCAACAAATTAAGGCAGCAGAGAAATCTAGGCAAGCTGAAAGGTTATCAGCCCAAAAGAAGTAATTGTGTGGGTATCTGAAAGACTTTTTTGGTCTTTCCTCTCTATTAGTATATGCCTTGTCACTGTCTAGCAAGGATCTCATTTACTTTGTACTTCATGAGCTGTTTACTCAAAGTCGGGTTTTGCAAATAAAGTTTCTAATGTAGAATTGAATTTCTTTCATGTTATGATTGTAGGGAGTCATGAAGCTTGGGGTAACATCTATGCAATCAGAAAATAGTCATTTTTTATTTGGCTCCTTAAACTCTGCTCTGTGCTTCATTGTTCTGTGGATCCAGGAAGGTAGAGGCTTGCAGCCGGAGTGACTCCTGCAGCTGCACATGCACTGGGGAGAAGTCCACTCTCAGCTCAGGGCCTGGGGAAAGTGACCTGGCAGCGTGGTTCAACAGTGTCATCACATTGTTTCCATGTAGAGCGGGCAGGAGGGAGAGTTGGGAGAAAGAGGTGATTGTGAGGACCAGGAGAGCTAAGGCCATGGCTCAGTGTCAGGTAGAAGTAAGATGAGTTTTGTGTATACACAGCAAAGTGTAGGACAATCAGATGTCACACTAGAGCCAAAAGGACACAGCAACTGAGTCAGGTACAAAGGAAAGGGTCAGACAACATGAATTCAAGGCTCAGTCCCACCACCCATTTCCTGTGTGGAGTCTAGTAAGTCACCTGCATGTCATGAACCTCAATTTCCTTGGCTGTTCAGAGGATATTTGTAGCTTTGCATCTTCATCATGATGATGATCTAAAAGTAAAAAAAGATAATGCAATCCACACTTTCTCACCAACACCACTCCCAATCTAAAGAGGCCAGTTTCCAAAGGAAAGTCAAGGGTATCTTACTAACAGAATTAGGGAAAAATACCGTGCAGACAAAACCAAAAATTTTCTACTGGGGAAGCTGACATATGCATTTCTTTCAGTGCATTTTCTTTATTTATAAAATAAGTGGGTTGTGAAAGTGGTGTGTTGGCAAATGTTTACCTGGCTCTGCTATCCCCTTCCTACTCAAATACACACATAAAACACACATGCACAATATTTTTATAATTTAAAGGACCTATAACATGGAATTTACTATTAATAATATAATATACAGTACTTTTTATTTGAAATTTCATACAGCCAATTGATCATCATAAAATACTTTTTAAAATTTTTGTCACACTTTTATACCCATAGTCAACCTATGACTACAGTTGACAGATGAGTGTAGTTCCAACAGGAGTGTATATGTTAATGACTAAGATGAAAGGACAACAATGAAGATCTACACTGGAACTTCACTCATCCTTCAGTGACATGAATGAGTTCTTTGTTGATCTAGGTAATAGCTTTCAAATACTGGAAGAATATTTTCTCACAATGTAATGGCTATAGACCTGACACACTTTTAAGTGTAATTTGCTTTAGTAACATTTTCTCTATTACTTTCTACTATGTACTGAATTGTGTCTCCCCAAAATCCTCTAGTCCCCAGTTTGACTGTATTTGCAGATAGGGTCTATAAGGGGTAATTAAGGTTAAATGAGGTTATAAGGGTGAGTCCTGACACTGTAAATTTATTGTCCTTGTAAGAAGAAACACTAGGGGCACCTGGGTGGCTCAGTGGGTTAAGCCTCTGCCTTCAGCTCAGGTCATGATCTCAGGGTCCTGGGATTGAGCCCCACATCGGGCTCTCTGCTCAGTGGGGAGCCTGCTTCCCCCTCTCTCTCTGCCTGCTTCTGCCTACTTGTGATCTCTCTCTGTCAAATAAATAAATAAAATCTTAAAAAAAAAAAAAAAAAAAGAAGAGACACTAAAGAGCTTGCTTTCTCTCTGGCCATGGTGTGATGATATAGAGAAAAGTGGCCATCTACCCATCAGGAGGAATACTCTCACCAGAAACTGAACCCAACCAGACCCTGATATCGGAATTTTCAGCCTCCAAAACTATGAGAAAGTAAATTTCTGTGGTTAAGCCACCTAGTCTATGGTCATTGTTATGGTAATCTAAGTAGACTAATAACAATTTTCTCCCCCCCCCAACTCAGTTCTTTTTAAATTTTTTTAAATTAACATAGAATGTATTATTAGCCCCAGGGGTACAGATCTCTGAATCATCAGGCTTACACAGGATTCACCATAGCACATACCCTCTCCAGTGTCCATAACCAAACCACCCTCTCCCTACCCGCCTCCCCACAACAACCCTTAGTTGGTTTTGTGAGTCTCTAATGGTTTGTCTCCTTCCCCATCCCATCTAGTTTCATTTTTTCCTTCCCTACCCCCTCGACCCCCCACTTTGCCTCTCAAATTCCTCATGTCAGGGAGATCATATAATTGTCTTTCTCTGATTGACTTATTTTGCTTAGCATAATACCCTCTAGTTCCATCCATGTCATTGCAAATGGCAAGATTTCATTTCTTTTGATGGCTGCATAGTATTCCATTGTATATATATACCACTTCTTCTTTATCCATTCATCTGTTGATGGACATTTAAGTTCTTTCCATAGTTTGGCTATTGTGGACATTGCTGCTATAAACATTTGGGTGCACGTGCCCTTTGGATCACTACGTTTGTATCTTTGGGGTAAATACCCAGTAGTGCAATTGCTGGGTTGTAGGGTAGCTCTATTTTCAACTTTTTGAGGAACCTCCATGCTGTTTTCCAGAGTGGCTGCACCAGCTTGCATTCCCACTAACAGTGTAGGACGGTTCCCCTTTCTCCACATCCTCACCAGCATCTGTCATTTCCTGACTAGTTAAATTTAGTCATTCTGACTGGTGTGAGGTGGTATCTCATTGTGGTTTTGATTTGTATTTCCCTGATGCCAAGTGATGTGGAGCACTTTTTCATCTGTCTGTTGGCCATCTGGATGTCTCCTTTGCAGAAATGTCTATTCATGTCCTCTGCCCATTTCTTGATTGGATTATTTGTTCTTTGGGTGTTGAGCTTGATAAGTTCTTTATAGATTTTATTTATAGATTTATATTTATTTATAGATTCTTTATAGATTATAGATTTTGGATAGTAGCCCTTTTTCTGATATGCTGTTTGCAAATATCCTCTACCATTCTGTTAGTTGTCTTTTGGTTTTGTTGACTGTTTCCTTTGCTTTTGATCAAAGAGGTTGCTGCCTGTGTTCTCCTCAAGGATTTGGATGGATTCCTATCTTACATTGAGGCCTTTCATCCATTTTGAGTCTATTTTCGTGTTTGGTATAAGGAAATGGTCCAGTTTCATTTTTCTGCATGTGGCTGTCCAATTTTCCCAATATCATTTTTTGAAGAGACTGTCTTTTTTCCATTGGATGTTCTTTCCTGCTTTGTTGAAGATTAGTTGACCATAGAATTGGGGGTCTATTTCTGGGCTCTCTATTCTGTTCCATTGATGTATATGTCTATCTAGCTGAACTCCTGTGACCTGATGTCATCTCAGTCTGCTACTCCTCCACCATCTTGACTCTTCCTCCTAATAACATTTTTCTTAAGTATAATTCAAAGATAGACAGATTACAACACTCAGGCTTAACCTAGGCCACAGAGGGTGCATGAGATTCGGGCCATAAATGCAACAATTTATGATATATATGTCTATTTTTGTGCCAGTACCATACTGATGGTTGATTGATGATGACAGCTTTGTCATGGAGCTTGAAGTCTGGAATTGTGATGCCACCACCTTTGGCTTTCTTTTTCAATATTCCTCTGGCTATTAGGGGTCTTTTCTGGTTCCATATAAATCTTAGGATTATTTGCTCCATTTCTTTGAAAAAAAATGATGGTATTTTGATAGGGATTGAATTAAACATGTAGATCGCTTTAGGTAGCATAGACATTTTCACAATATTTGTTCTTCTAATCCATGAGCATGGAACTTTTTTCCATTTCTTTGTGTATTCCTCAATATCTTTCATGAGTACCTTAGAGTTTTCTGAGAAAAGATTCTTTGCCACTATGGTTAGGTTTATTCCTAGGTATCTTATGATTTTGGGTGTAATTGTAAATGGGATTAACTCCTTAATTTCTCTTTCTTCTGTCTTGCTGTTGGTGTATAGAAATGCAACTGATTTCTTTGCTGTTCTTTCTCCAACTCCTTTAGGTGTGGGTTTAGGCTGTGTACTTGAGACCTTTCTTGTTTCTTGAGAAAGGCTTATATTGCTACATACATTCCTCTCAGGACTGCCTTTGCTGTGTCCCACAGATTTTGAACAGTTGTGTTTTCATTTTCATTGGTTTCCGTGAACTTTTTCAATTCTTCTTTAATTTCCTGGTTGACCCATTCATTCTTTAGTAGGATGCTTTTTAGCTTCCATGTATTTGAGTTCCTTCCAACTTTACTGCTGTGACCACCTGGGACCTGAGACCACACAGTCCCCACGAGGGCTCCACCCCCACTTAGCCTCTGGAGCGATGTCCCTCAGTGGAACAGACTTTTAAAAGTTTGAATTTTGTGCTCCGTTTCTCTGCCGTTTGCTGGGAGCTGGCCCTTCCCCACCGTGGTCTATCTTCCTATCACTTTGGATTCACTTCTCCACACATCCTACCTTCCAGAAAGTGGTTGATTTTCTGTTTCTGGAATTGCTGCTCTTCTTTTCTTCGATCTCCTATTGGGTTTGTAGGTGTTTTGAATGGCTTGATAACTATCTAGCTGAACTCCTGTGACCTGATGTCATCTCAGTCTCCTCCACCATCTTGAATCCTCCTCCTAATAACATTTTTCTTAATATAATTCAAAGATAGACAGATTACAACACTCAGGCCCAACCTGGGCCACAGAGGGTGGGTGAGATTCAGGCCTTGCCCATTCATTTTCATATTGTCTTTGGCTACTTCCATGCAACAACAGTGGAACTGAATAGTTATGACAGAGATTACCTGGCCTGCACAGCCTAAATTATTTGTTATGTGGTCCTTTACAGAAAACATTTGCCAACTTTTGTGTAGGCAGTCAGCAAACAGTATATCAAGGCTTGTTGCATTTATGGATTTCCTTGCTATAAATGTTCACACTGTGGCTGATTCTGAGCTATGAATGTGACATCATTGAACGCAGGGTGGGCAAGACACATGCAATAGTAGTATTACCATCACAGCTACAATAGATATAAATAACTCAAGAACACATAGTAGTACAATGTTCCAAAATAACTGGGAATTGATGACTTTTGAATATTACTAAGTTTGTTTTAATATAATTCATTAACTTATAAGGTTATATAATATCATCTTTAATAATGGCTATATTTAGTAATCAGTTTGCAAAATTTCTAAATATTTAACAGTCAACTCTCATGAGCCAATATGAACCAGTTCCAACTTACCACAGCTCACCTTAAATTTCAGTTGGTGTTTAAGTTTCCTTATACTTGTTACAGTAACATATTGCAGCAGCTTTAAATCTTTATGTCTAGGATTGTCTGTAACCTAGGTTTTCCAAAATTGAATAAAAAAATAAAATAAACCTCCATTTGAATGGTCTTTTAGAGGTATAAATAACTTTCACATTTTTCTTCTAATTATTTCTCTGACTTTCCTGATCATAAGTTTCATTTGAGATGACTGTTAAGAATGATATTGATGCCCTGACTGCTTTCTTGGAGATTATAATAATGCAGGTCTCAGTTGGGACCTGGAAATTTTTATTTTTAACTAATCCTTTAGTTGACTTTTCTGATTATATTGGGAACACTTAATGTTATACTGTGGCTTCAGTAAAGGACTTAGTGGCAACTCTTGTCCATTTACAAGAAAATAAAGTTGTACTCTTCTTATTCTAAAATAAATCTCAGTAGATCAAAGATTTAAATGTTAAATGTATCTGCAATTAAAACGCAAATGATAAACTGGGAAAAAATTGCATTGCATGTGACAAAGTGTTAAAATTGCTGATTTAGAGAAAGGTTTTATAATCAATAAGAAAATGTCATCATTCCAAAAGAAAATGGGCAGAGCTCATGAACAGGCCATTCAAAAAAGTAGACATAGGGACACCAGGGTGGCTCAGTCAATTGTGTTCAACTCTTTTTCTGGCTTAGGTCATGATGTCAGGATTGTGAGATCTAGCCCCACCTTGGACTCCACACTCAGCATGGTAGTTAGTGTGAGATTCTTTCTCTCTCCTTGATATTCCTCTTCTGTTCCTTGGCCCACTCGTGCTCTCTCACTCTCTAAAATAAATAAATGAAATCTTTAAAAAAATAGACATAAAAAATGGCCAATGTATTTATGAATAATAGGTCAAGAGCATAAAAAGACATTGGAAATAAGGGTGTGAGAAAATGTCCAGACTTATGGACCATTAGTGAGGAGTAAATGAGAACAGGTCTTCCAGAGGGTTTTAAAATGTAAAATGTTCATGGCTTTACATGTAACAGTTCAATCTCATTAAAATTTTTCCACATTAAAGAAATAATTATATGAAGGTAAACTCAATGGAGTGGTGTTTTAAAAGTAAAAAAAAAAAAAAAAAGAATAAACTTAAATGTCAGTTCATATGTGCATACATACCAAAGAGCCATTACAACAGATAGCTTACATAATAACAGATGCCTCTAGTATAATGGAATACAGCGTTCCTGTGGTTACTAACACCTCCAGGTAAAATCTAGTGCTGGTTGCTCAACTTCTATGGAGGAAAGTTTAGAGCAGCAATCTAGCTGGAAGTGAGGGTAAGGACTTCAGAGAATCCCACAGTTTCTACCTAGACATTTTGTTTATTTAGAAGGGTTTGGGGGAGGAAAAACATCTGGAAATCGTTGGTGATCTTGACCAATTCTAAATTATCCAGCACTCTTTAGATACAATTTTGCAAATATCAAATTTACCATGCTTTGCCTTCTTTGTAGGTCCTGATCCCTTAAAATCCCCCAAAGACAGTTAATCATACTTCATAGGTCTTTATTAGGCTAGTAGTTTTATCTTTATAAATATTTTAAATTCTAAATTGAAGGTGCACTGTGTGTTCTAAGACTGATCATAACTTACTTAGTCCCCTTTTGTCTCAGTATGACACTCAAGGAACACTGATCTGTGAATCACTTGAGCAGACTTTTTCTACGTTATGGTGGGAATCTTATTTTCTTTTTTCAAAACATGTTATTAGAAGATTAAACTATTGTTGTGTCATCTATCTCACTTTTTTTTCTTAAAGACTGAGAGTCCTGAGAGGTTAGAATTGTGCTTCTCAGATCTGCAACTGGGTACCCTCAGGGCGCACAGAATAAATACTCAAGTTTATTCTTTGAAAAACAATTTTCAAGTGATTGTATATTACAACCAATAACGATTCATTCCAGGGTATATTACTTATTTGTATTGATTCTGAAATAAACCAGCAGAGTTCAAAGTTGTTTGGAACTTGTTTTGAATAGAACACAGGGCTCTTTCACAGTCCAGTCTCCACACCCCTCTAGACTATGGAGGTTGCCATTTGCATTCTTCTCTGCCACTTAGGTTTTTTTTTACGGAAGCTTTAGAAACTGTGTTAGAGACTCGATTTCTGCTTTCTACAATGTTATGGTGGAATCTAGTTTGCAGTTGAATTCCATTTCCTTATATTTGACCTGCCTTCCCATGAAGATTCCCTGGCACAGATAGATCTACTCTGACACCTCCCAGCAGCCACAGAGCATCTTTATAATTTAACCAGTTAGGCCTGTTCACAGTAGTGCTGATCCCCCACCTGAAGCTTGTCTGCTTGTCTGCTGAGAGCCTCTACAGAGTCCTAAAGACAGATGTTTTCTGCATGGTTGGTATCTTCCAGTCCCACTGAAGTAATTCATATAAGTAAAATGAACTAATATAATTCACATTGTTTCCCGATCATTGTCTCATGGATGTTAAGATCAACTTGGAAAGTTAGGGTTACAGCAGTCAGAGAAATCAGCAGAAGCAACCTCAGTGTTTCTCCAGATGTTTTCCTCTCTGTTGAGCTCAGTTTTTAGAGAGGACTTGAAGGGCATTAGAATTCTTCCACAATCACAGATACCTGCTAGAGACTTAACCAGCTCATATGTGACACTAGAGCAGGTGACAGTCTTTATCTTCACTCTCATCACACCAGCAACAATTTTTTATTGATTTTTTTTCCATGGTTCAGAGAATAGAGTTTAACTGTTAGAGTTATCTCTGTCCTAGTGTTGCTAGGCTATTTGGATTGGAAGTCACAGGAGCAGAAAATCTGGGTAATGTTAAAAAAAAAAAAAGTTTGGTTAGCTTTCAAGTATTTCACTCAGTGGGTGAATCAAAAAATCATTTTGAATCTGAAGGTTATTCATGTAATAATTAAGATGACACATTTCAAGCTCACCCTTCCTGACAAATGTTTCTTTAAAGAGACACTGATGCCTCATAGAAAACTTGCAAGACATGACACATCAGCAGAAATTGTTTCTGCACAGAATGTTTTTCAAAGATTTTTCCTGAGTAATCACTGGCATTTCCCCCCTTTTTTCTATAGTCTTTGCAAAACCTTCTGTTACTGCATGCTTGTTATTTTTATGCTGTTAGTCAAGGTTTCATTTTTAAAACAACTTCTAAAACCACAGTATATGTAAAATTGCGTTTAAAATAAGCCAAACACTCTGATTTGAATACTGATTCGGATGAAGCAGGCTCATCAATAAACATGGAGCCACAATGACCTCGGGAGGGCGAGGAGCTTGTGATGTGCATCAATTGTGTTTGGGAAATAGCTTTTACTTATGACTCCAAAGTCTGTTTAAATTCAGGTTCCCAAACGCAAAGGACATGAAGCTTCTAGCTCACCTGCCAGCACTGCATTAGGCACGGCTTCTATTTTAGTCAGGAAGTCAGGCAGCATAATAACAACATAGTCATTTCTCTAGACCATCTTTTCATTTTTCCTACCCCAAATTGCTTTTTAGGGGCTTTGGGAATAGCTTTGCATCCCAGACATGCACTTAGGGAGGTAATGAATCATTATTCCTAAAGCTTATTCTGATTCTATTGCACAGATTTAAAAATAGGGGAGAAAAATCAAAATGTACTAATTTCCTGTCAGAGGAATAGGACGGTTTCATGCAATATGACTAAATATTGATCCCGTAACAGGCTGGTAGAGGGCAGCAGCTGGGAATTTCATGCCATTCCTGTGACTGTTGTAGGAGGGGTCTGTTTGGGTGCCCAGGGAAGGAGTCAGGGAGCATCTCCTCAGTACTTGTTTTAGGCTCCGTTGGGTGATCTTGTGCAGTGTGTCCCACTGGGCTTCAGTGGTCAGTGAGGTCAGCTGGAAGTTTCCCCCAGCCCAGAAGCCCACTTCCAGTAGCCTACTGTTGTCTGTTCTAGACTGGGATGGACGTCAGCCCCAGAGGGAAGGGGGTTGGGTGTGGCAGGTCAACATGGGTAGCTCCATTCTGCCCTATTACTAACACTGTGTAGCCAGTTGGGTTCCCAGGGGGAATGTATGGTGCCAGGTGATGGTAAATTTGTGCAGAGGAAAAACCTGTCTCCATATGTTCGCCTGCTGAGTGCTGTTCTCCCACTGGTGCTCCACCTGTCTTCTTCCCAGTCCTCCAGGTTCTCAGCCTTACCTCCCACAGGCAAGCGAAAATTCAGAGCAGAGATGTTCCTTGTTTGTTGGTGGAGAAGCCTTTCCACGATGTGGAGATTTCAGTAGTTGCCCGAAACTGAAGAACAAGAAAATGGTGGTGGGGAGGGTTTGGAAAAGAGGGTGGACAGACAGAGAGACAGAGGAAGAAAAGCCACACACTAAATCAGGGAAGTCCCTGGAAGCAGCAACGCTGTGAGGAATTTGCAACCCACTGATGGCTGCTTTGCCACGCATCTGAAAGATCCCGGCAGGTTAATATGGTTTGACAACTGGTGCCTCCATCTCATTTTTCCCACAGCTTTATGAAATACTCTACAGACCCCATCTTATTGATATTAATGTTGTAACAGCTGCACAGACCCACCTGGTGTGTTATCAAATGCTCTGGGCTCAGCCCTGCCATGTGCTGTGCACGGGCTCACCTCGAAGGAGCTGTCCTGCACCTTCAGCTGGTGTCTGGGCCACAGCTTTCAGCACAGGTGCCCTTGTGTCACTTCCAAATTGGGATCCTGGTGAGATATTCAGATTTGACACAATTTGGTAGCTCTCAAGGTGTAAAATGTCCTGAAACACAGGTGCTGGGGGAAAAAGATGTGCTTTGTTTTAGTCCCAGACAGCTTTTAGCTTCCTTCTTACAAAGGAAATAATTCATGGGGAAATAATTAAATGGGTCTGCCTGATGCAGAAAGGGAGAGGTAAGAGTATCTTTTTTTAGCAAGTTCGATAGGCATGGCTGAGATGCATGAAGCGAAGTTTCACACTATAAACACAGCCCTGAGAAGTGCACTAGCTTACTTTTTAAAATTTATGCATTTTCCAAGGGCTGAGTTTATCACTGAGGTCTTAGGAAACAGCAGATTATATTGGGCTTACTAAAAATCACTTATTAAGGAGTGACAGTGTAGAGGACATAGTACTCCTAGAAAATGATCTTAATATTGATTTCTATTTTTGTTTCCTAATGGAAAATAGCTGCAGTAAAATGCAATAAATATTGATGGGGACAAAAAAACCAGTATTGGAAAGGTCATTATAGCTAAAGGGTGCTATGATAATAAATTCGTGATTATCCCAAACCTCAGCCGGGACACTAGGAGATTTGGAGTCATCTTAATTTTTTCTGTGGTTGTGGTTTTCGTTACATATGTGTGGCACTTTCCCACAGAGATATGAAGACATTTATTTACATCCTCTACAGGAGTCTGTACTGCAATAACAGCGAATTAACGAGGATTTAGAAACTGAAGCATTGCCTGAAGAAAGGTGGCAGAGCAACAATAGACTACACGTGCTGTTGGAAAGAGCAGTGACCTTGGAGAACGTACCGCCAGGAGTCCTCCCGTGCCCTGAAGTTCACTGTCTCACGGTGGAACTCAGGGCAGACTATTTCACCACCTGTGTTGCTTTACCTATCTGTAGAATGGAAATAATCGCGTATACTCAATGTAGTTCAAGTACGATAATGTGAGAAAAAGCCTCTGGAAGGTTACAAAGTTTTTTACAAAAAAATAGGGATCCTTGCATAAAGACCAGTAGCACGAAGGTTATGCTGAATGTGCCAGTCCAGGATGGTGTGGGCCAGTAGGAGAGCAGACATCTGTCTAATCTCATTGCAAAGGCAAAGAGGCACAAACAGTACCATGCTTTGAATAATTCACTGACCAAAGAATAACAGGTGAATGGTTTCCTGATGTCTGGGAATATTGGTCCTTGAAGAACGAATAGAATTTCATCAGGCAGCTAGGGGAGGTGAGGGGGCAGACTACTGGAACACCTGTTCATGTTTTTAAGACTTTGGGTTGACTCTGCTTTGAAATATTTCCCAAGCCTTTAGTAAAACTGGCCCCTTCTACTTTTCTGCCCAATTTTTACTCTGTGTAAGATTTTATAATAGCACCTATATATTTTAGAACCTACTATTTTACATATGTCTGATGGACTTTACTAAATTGAGATTTTGGAAATTGAAAGGTATGATTTATTTTTATTTCTATTATTTTTTTAGAAAGGGGAAGAGAGAGAGAGTGAGTGAATGAGAATATTCAGCAGGCTCCACACCCGTCATGGAGCCTGACAGGGACTTGAACTCATAGCCCTGAGATCATGACCTGAGCTAAAATCAAGAGTTGGACACTTAGCTTATTGAGCCACGCAGGTACCCCTTATGTATGTATGTGTATATGTATGTATGTATGTATTAAAAGGTGTGATTGATGGGTTGATTGATTGATTTTTTAAGATTTTATTTATTTATTTGACAGACAGAGATCACAAGTAGGCAGAGAGGCAGAGAGAGAGAGAGAGGGAAGCAGGTTCCCTGCTGAGCAGAGAGCCCAATGCGGAACTGGATCCCAGGACCCTGAGATCATGACCTGAGCTGGAGGCAGAAGCTTTAACCCACTGAGCCACCCAGGTGTCCCGGTGTGATTTATTTTTAAATGGAAAATTCCTACTATACTGCATGTGGTGAGTACCTAATATGGATTTCTCAAATCAATTAATAGATGGGGCCAAAGGCATGGGGATCTAAGAACCAAGATGTGAGATTGTCATATCTATGAAATTGTGTGCAGTACAGCAAATCTAGATTATAAGGTTGGGGAAAACAGAGTTATGGGTAGGAAACTATGGAAGATAAAGTTAAAAAAGAGGACAGGGTTAGCTTATAAATTCATTTTTAAAGAGTTGGGCTTAAACCTATGAACCTTACAGATTCATAAGAGTTAATAAACAGAGGAGTGACAAAATCAGAAAAATCTGGCAACAAGTTTTTTTTAGTTGAGTTCATATTATATGAAAAATGGTAAATCCTACTTTTAAGAGAAACATTACATTATATTTATTTTCTCATATCATTCAAAACTTCAGAAACTTGATATTATATAATATATCATAATATTCCATCAGGAGATGCGCTGTAACATATTTAATCAGTTCCTTAATGTTGGGCATTCATGTTTCTGGTTTTTTTTTTTTTATTTGTTTGTTTGTTATTAAAAACATACTGAAATAAATACCCCTTTGCTTGCATAAATGTCTACATTTCTAATTATCTTCTTGGGATATTTTCACAGAATAGCAGTTACTGGGTAAGAAGGAAATGAGTTCTTTAAAAGACTCTTGATACCTATTGCTATTTATCACTTTCTGAGATGGTTGTACTCCTAGAAGCAGTATATGGGGAGCTTATTTCATCTAAGATCATCAGATGCTTTCATTTAAAACATTTTAGTAACCTAATAAAAATTATATTATTGCTTTAATTTATAATTTTTTCATTAATAATCTGAACATTTTCTTACATCCTGTTTAGATATTTGAATTTCATATTTTTAAATAATTTGTTCACATTCTTTGCTCACTTATGCCCTGGGTTTTTAGTGTTTTTCTTATCTATTTGAATTTATTATAATTTTAAGGTATTACCCCTTTGCAGTATTGTTCCATATATATGGAAACACACACAACACATGCAATTTCCTTTAATTCTTTTCTTTTTTTAATGCCAAGGAGCTAATGATTTTTAGAAAAAAATTTTTTAAAAATTTTCTGTTTTTTTTTTTCCATATATCTACCATGCCTCAAGTAAACATAGTAGAGTATCCTAGGTAACCTAAATTAGGATTCTGAGCTTGGTTGTTTGTGAAAATTGTGGGTGGAGCCACATCATTTATGGAGCATGATTTATTAGAGCTGATACTTATTGTCACTTGAGGAATTGGTTAGACAAAGAATGAGAAGATAGTCTTTGTCAGAGGTGCGAGCTAACTGACTAGTCCAGCAGAGAAAATTGACCACCACTGGTTTTCTCCTTGGTATTTTGGAGTGGGTAGTAGTTCTAGGGAATGAAGGGCAAGAAGGATGATGGGGTAGATTTCTGGAAGATGTTGAAACATACAGCTGGGTACCAGTAATTTTTCTTCCAGGCCAAGAAACAATATGCAGCCTGAGTGGGGTAGAAGGCCATTTTTTCATTTGTACATAAAACATGACACTGCCTGATGTCTCCAAGTGTGTGTCTTTGGAAAACTTGGAGGAGAACATTCAAGGCATGAGATCTGCTCATGATGCTACCTTTAGGTGTTTTATAATTATCACTGTTGATGGGTACATCAATTGAGAGAAGCTATTGCAGGGGAGAACAAAAACTGCAGATGGTTTCTGAGTGTGTGTAAGGCTTTCCCTTGACAGGGTGGGGATACTGGAGAGCCCACACATATATGTTGCAAAGAAAAAGGAAATGTGGATTATTTAAGTTAGCATGATTGTACTTTTGGGAGGTTGAGTCTTAGAACATATAGTTAACACTTAGAAAAGCTTCTTCTCTAGAAATTTGATTAATGTTGAGCGATAGTTTGAATATAGAATTGACTAGTTAGTGACTCATCATCTCTGTGGGATAAGAAAAAGGAGACTTCATAAAGATGGGCTGTGCTGGAGTTTCCAACTTGGGCAGTTGGGTGGATTCTTGACTAAATCTTTGTTGTGCCTCATGATATATCCAGGTAGGAAGTATTAGAAAGCTCTTGAATATATAAGTGGTTGAGTTTACGAGAGAGTTCAGGAGATGTGTTTGGAAATTATTAAATATGGGCAAAAGTTAAATCCATGAAAGTAGATAAAATCACCTAGTGAGAATATCGTCTATTCATGCATTCATCCCATCTTTTGTTCCATGATTCATTCTTTGGCTTTTTTAGAAAAAATTGAAATCTGTGAAACTCCAAGCATTTAGGAGTCTGGGTTTCATGTGTGAGAAATGTTTTAGTGGAGCAGTGGGGGAGAAGCCAGATTGTAGTGGGCTGAGGAGCGAATGAGAGGAGAGGAACTCTGGGCACAGAATTTAGGGTTTGGAAGGAAGGGGAAAAAATAAAGGTGTTGTAATTAAGACTGGGAAGCAGAGTCTATAGAAGTGATTTTATTTTGGGTGGGGAAAAAAGAAAGTAAAATGATATGTATTTATTGAGTGAGCATATATGTACCAAGCATTGGACTGACCACTTTATGTACAATATCTGATTTAATCCTCCCCCAAACTCTTGTGAAGCATGGATTATTATTCCCACTTTGCAGATAAGGAAACTGAGGTTAGAGAGCTTGTCTGTGGTTATGTAGCTTGAAAGTGATGGTATAGCCAGAAAGGTCTGTTGTCTTCAAAGCTCTCACTGGAGACAGGGAAAATGAGGGTACAAAGATGAGGTGGCTAACTAATGGGGAGAAATCTCACAGGATGTTGAAGAGAAGGGAATCCATTCATAGGTGGTTCACATTGGAAAGGATATGACACTTTCCTCTGAGAAAAGGAAAAAGAAAAAAGGAAGAGTGTGGAGTTAAATAAGAAAGTGAGGAGGTAAAGAAGAAAGAAATGGAAGAAATTTGTGCATGATGGTGTCTATTTTTTTGGTAGAATATTATGACATCTGTTGGCAATCAGATTATGGAATTGATTTTAATGGGATTAGGAGAGAATTAGAAGTTTTAAACCGCTGCAAGGGAGCTGGAGATGAGACAGGGAGTGGGAAAGGTGATAGAATAGCTGGGAATCACAAAGGCCCCCTGAGGTTGGTAACCATGGACTTAGAATGGATTTAAAGACTGTTCATCATGACTATTCATCAGCCCTCTCAAGTGATCTGGGAGCAAAGATAAATGTTGTAGTTCTTTCAGGTTGGAAATCCACAAAGAAATACTCCTAATTCATTTAACTATTGAGTACCAGAACCTGTGCTCAAAGCCGGGGATATATGCGCAAAAAAATTAAGGGCTGCCTTTTGTGAGTAAACTGCCTATTGATGGGGGGGGATAGACATCTAAATACATAATTATATTACAGGACTTTAGGAACTATGATAAACAGCATTGCAGAAGAGGAAGCTGTCTGGAAGGTAAGGAAAGACCTCAGAGACACCTTACTTAAGGTGGGCCTGGAAAAGGTTCTAAGAATACATTATTTCTGGGTCTGCTATAAGTCTTGTGTGCCTTATATGACTTTCTCCCCTGTCCTGCAACAACTGAGGCATTCCAAGTGGACTTTTGGTTTCTGGCTGTTTCCTAATTGGTCCAAACATACAAAATTCTTCTCAATACCCTTGGTTTCAAAAAGGTGAATGTTCTTTCTGAATCCATGCACTCGTATCTTGAGGCTTACATTTGCTATTCTCCAGAAAGCATCAAATAGACCAGGTAAGACCTACCCCAGGATGCACGTGGTCTAAATAAATTGTTCACGCTCTCTGAAAAGCAGGGAGAATTCATGGAATACCCAGAGGTTATGCAGGAAACTGGAATGAATTTTCCTCTTTCTTCCTGGCACTTTGCTTCTAGACTTAAGTCTAAAAGTGGATGCTACTGATGACTATTTGGGAGCACACAGGAGTAGGAAATGTGTGTTTGCCTGCATACTAGAGAGCTTATGTCCTTCTGTGATTTTTTATAGCTTTCAGTCAATACATTCTAGGCAGAAGCTATGGAAGTATAGACTGACATACCTCTCTGGGTCAGACAGGTAGCAAACATTAATTTTGTCTCATAACAACAAAATGTCTTTAAAAAGTAGCCTTGGAATGATGGAAGGAGATAGTGAGTTGAATAGCTGTTTATTACTTCCCTTAAATACAGTGCTAATATGCTTCTCAGAACTTTCTATATAAAGGCTGAAGTGTATTTTTTTTTTTTCCTACTCTTTTCTCTGAGAATGAGTATTTTCCAGGATAAGCTTTAACTGGTGAAACAAACTTCAAGCTTCTTATTTGCATTGTTGGGTTATGCTCTTTCATAGTTTCATGAACAATAACCTCCCACTTCTCCACAGGCTGATGGGATAATTTGTTCTGCTGAGAAGATGAAAACCAAAATGCAGAGTTTTTTTTTGAAGCATGTGGTTCAATGGAAAAGCTTCTAGCAGTGCAGGTAGTGAAGTTTTAGGTCCTTTAGATTACAGCCTGGGATAAAAGGTCTTTCTGTAAAGAAGACTACGTACAATCCATGTGATCGATACTTTTAGACTTAAAAGAAACCCTTTAACAATACATTTGTTTCTCCTGTGGTTTCCTGGTAATGATGCTTGGAGAAAGAAACGTGTCTTACTAGGCTTGGTTTCAACTTTGCTTGTCATTGGAATCGTGCCAGCAAAGGTAGATCCCCTCTTTTCTTCACTTATTATCTGGTATCTCATGAATTTCCTTTATGATGTACAGTCCTGGTGATTAGCCAAAGGTAGATTGTGGAAGACTGCTCTTGAGAAGGGATTTTAGCCCCGAGAGTCTTTTGGACGGTTCTGACTTTTCCCTGGGTGCCCCCTGTTGGTGGTGCGTTTGGGATCTGCAGCATGCGGGGCCATTTAGCCTGTGCCCTCACCGTGTCGATGGAGAGCAGAGAGAAAAATCTGCAGGATTTTCTGATGTCCTGCTTAGAGATACTGTCTCTGTTAACACACTCCTGGGTAGTTAAAGGATTGTTCCATTCAGCTTTTGCCTCTTAGACTGTTTAAAATCAGGTGATGGGCAACTGTGGGCTTACTCCTATACTTCCCTTAGTGACTAGTGGTTGGTAAGGGGAACTTTTCCTTCGTTTCTCTAATGCTGTCATTTGAGCTACTCCCAGGGAAAGGGAAAGTTATGATTCCCCCTAGGATATTTTTATTAGTGCTCACAGGAGAGTCTAGGCAACCCTAGGAAAGCATAATGGCAAGAACCAGTAATAAGGGATTATGTTTCAGATAACTTTGGGTGTTGAAGGTTTATTTGCTTCTGAGTGACTGACTCATGGGGTATTCTAATGGGAGCATTCCGTAATCATTACTGTTGTGTTTTCTGTAGGAAAAGCCATAATCTTAACAGATGTTATTCATATTCATGGAAATGTCTAATGCTTTTTTTTTTTTTTTTTTTTTTTTTGAGTTTCACTAAGCCTCATACTCTATAGCAGTGAAATCTGCAGTGAGCATCGGGCACAGCTGGCTTTCCATGGCTCTTCTTTTCATTCCCAATTCACCCAGCCTGGCCTCTACAGGAGAAAGGCTGCAGTCAATTTGACACCTCAAAACACCTCCTCAGGCCCCTGAGGAATGGAAGTGGTATACAAGTGGCTGATGTGACAATAAACCATATTTCTTTTGGAAAAAGCTTCTTCAATACTTGATAACTCATTTTCTCCCGAATTAAATAAGGCTGCTTGCTGAATTAAATTGGTCATGCAGGGATTTCAGTGAGAGAGGCTGGCTGTGCTAACAAATAGACCTCTATTTTTCATTTCTCCCGATAGTTCTGACAGTGTAAGTTTTGAGGCTGTATTATTAGGTAATTTAAGGCTGTATAATTAGGTAATATTAAAATTTTGTCTTCCTGATCAATTGAAATTTTTAGATGAAAAGACCCATTTTATCTTATACAGAGCTCCTTGTCTTAAAGTTCATTTGTATTTGTAGTTTATATAGCCAAACCAGCTCTCTTTTGGTTAACTCTTACTTGATCTGCCCTTTTTCCTCTTCTCTTTTTACATTTAGGTTTTCTGTATTTTAATGTTTTAGATGTATCTCTCATTCAGTTCAAAAGCTTCCTCACTTTTGTTACGGTGAATGGTTTTTAATCAAAATGTATACATTTTGGGTATTATGAGAGTCTGTACATGCTTTTTAAAACTTGTGTTTTAGCAGGTCTTCTCTGACACCTCTCTGATAGGGGAAGTGGAGGTGGAGGGTGGGCTTGGCTTGTTAATTTTGAGTCAGAGGTGAGAGTTCTAGCTCCCATTAGGTCTACACAGATACCCTAGCTCCCATTAGGTCTACACAGATACCCTACACAGATACCCTGCTGGGAGGGGAGGAGTGATTCATTACTGCTCCCCACATCGGGTGGATGGGCAGTCATGAAATCTTGTCTTGCTGCTAGTTCTTCTCTGACACCTCCCCAGAACCTTGTTATTCTAAGGCAGGGATAGAAGTATCCAGGCTGTTCATGTGATCTTTGTCGACATTGCAGAGTGGGAACTCCTTCCTGCTCAGAAGGATGAAGTCACAGCCCCCTCTTTGGTCTTCTCTGACATCACCTCTACAGGGTGGGGAGGTCGGAGCATCTCATATATAGTTTGGTGAGGTTGCAAGTCTAGGCTTTCCATTCTGCCTTTGCTGCTCTGGGTGGGGCTCCAGTTTTTTCTGTGGTGTTTGCTCAGAGTTGAGCAGTCATCTAAACATTTTCTTTCTTACTAGATCCCATTTTTCGTCCTTTGGCTAAAGAAATCAGGTGTTTGTTGGGGCTTTTTCTTGGCCTCTGTTGGTGTTCCCAGCTTGCCAGCTTCTTCAGCAGCAAGTCTGAGATTTACAAAAGGAAAAGAAAACCAGAGGACACAACAGTGTTTTGTTCCTTGGGTCTCAAGATTCTCTAGTTGATGTGCCTTTCTCCGTCCATCTTTCAGCATCATCTTATGTTTGTTTTATATCTAATGTCTCAATATCTTGTTGTACTGGGTGGGAGTAGGGAAAAGTAAGTCTTCAACATATTCCTGAAAATGGAAGTCTCCAATGTGTCTTCCTTAAATGGCATTTAGCTTTCATTAAAAAAAAAAAAAATCCATTCTGAAATAATCTGTCTTCTAAATGGAATATTTAATCCTTTTACATTATGTAACTATTGATACATATATACATACAATATAATATACATTGTACTATTTTATTTTGACTTTCTGTCACTTGTTATATGTTTCTCTTTTTTCCTTAGATTGATTAATTTTTCTTTGTTTTTCCATCTACTAGTTTAGAAATTATACATTCCATTATTATTATTTGTAATGATAGTATGCATGCTTAACTTACCAAAATCTCAATTTAATTAATACCTCTTTTGTTCTCTTGGACCGTAGGAAAGGCCTTAGACATGTTAACTTGGTTCACTTCTCTCTTAGTTGATTTTTGCTTTTTGGTGGTTTTACATTATAATCATCTTATTTATTCTATAACACATCATTGTTATAGTTTCAAATAGATTTTTTTTTTTTTTAACTCTGATTGTTGATTTCTATGTTCATCATCTCTTCTCAGAGCTTGGGCCATCCTTCTGGATTCACTTGCTTTCTCCTTAAAAATGCAGCCTACCACATTTTAGTGAAGAACAACTAGCGTGAATACTTTTGTATTCTGTTTTTATAAAAATATCCTATTTCATCTTTGTTCTTGATGGCTATTTTTGCTAGGTACATAATTCTGTAATTTTTTCTCACAATATTAAATACATCAGTCTAATTTAAGGCTTCTGTAGTTACTCACAAGAAGTCAACTGTTAGTCTAAATTGTTGTTCCTTTGAAGGCAGTTGATCTTTTCCCTCTGGCTGCTTTAATATCATTTCCTTGCTTTGGTCTTGAGCAGGTTTACTAGGTACGGTTTTGTTGGAATTTTTAAGTTTTTGGATTAGAGTGCTTCAATGGTTCTGGATAATTTTCAGCTGACATTCCTTTCAATATTACCTCATCTACCTGTGTCTCATTTTTGAACTCCAAATAGATGTTTTCACTTTAAACGTTTATGTCTCTTAAGCTTCCTTCTTATTTTTTTTATCTTTGTCCTTTTATGCTACCTATAACCTGGATAATTTCTTTATAACTATTTTTCACTTTGCAGATTGTCTCATTTATGTGTTGTTAAACTTATCCACTGGTTTTTATATTTCACATCTACAAATCACATTTGGTTTGTTTCAAATATGCTTTATTCAACTCACTTATATTTATCTGGCTTTAAAAGCTTATTTTAAACATACTAAACATTTTTATTTCAAGTTTGTGTCTGACTTCTTTATCAGAAGTCCTTTCAAATTCTGTTTTTTTCCTGCTGATTCTCAATCACGTTGTTTCTTTTCCTTTTGGTTTTAGTTTTTGTTTTTGAGATGATGATTTTCTTTGAAACAAGAGGAGGTGGTGTTTTTTTGTTTGTTTGTTTTGTTTTGTTTTGAGAGTATTTCCATTTCCCTCTGTCTGAGAGTTAGGGGAAATTCTCCAGATATCAAATTTTAATCTTTGATTTGAATCTTTTCCAAACATTAAGGCAGTGTATGTTTGTGCTGTGGATGTTGGTGAGGGTTGGCTTGTGGTTCTGAATTCTCATTGGTGATTTTTCCTCTTTGTTCAGCATTAGGTTTTGAGAGAAACAAGTTTCCTTGCAAACCTCTGGAGTTGCGGTCGGAAGACTTTTGGTTGCCTGTTAAACTGAAGGTTTATCTCTTTGGAGTTGCAACCTGTAAAACCTCATGAGTCTATGAAAATTGAAGCTTTCATTTCCTAGTTAGGCAGATGATCTCAGGGGGTGAAAGTGTTCTCCTTACTTCTTTGGGTTGTCATTTTTGATTAGATATTTTTCACTTGAGAATTTCCTTTATTCTTTCCAGTTTAATATTTTTTAAGAATATTTAAAAATATTTATTACATACTGGATTATTATTTTCAACAAGTTGTTCTAGGTATTTAGCCCATCATATTACCAGAAACAGAAGTAAAACCATATTTGAATCTGAACTATAGTAATTACACTGGCCCTATTTTGGAACATATTTGCATTGTTCTTTCCATTGGTCCAAGATTTTCTTTATTGTCCATGTCTTTGATTATGCTGATCCTTTCTATTATTTTTTTTTATTACACTCTGTCTATTCAAAACCTACCAACTCTACAATATAAATGTTCTACATGTGTATTTCTGATCTTTGGGACTATGTTGTAATACCTGAAGAGGCAGGGCAGTTACTTTTGTCTTTTTTTTTTTTTTTTAATTTTATTTTTTATAAACATATAATATATTTTTATCCCCAGGGGTACAGGTCTGTGAATTGCCAGGTTTACACACTTCACAGCACTCACCATAGCACATACCCTCCCCAATGTCCATAACCCCACCCCCTCCTCCCAACCCCCCTCCCCCCATCAACCCTCAGTTTGTTTTGTGAGATTGAGAGTCACTTATGGTTTGTCTCCCTCCCAATCCCATCTTGTTACTTTTGTCTTTTTAATTCATTTTTTATTTGGTTAGTAAAATTAGGGTGCTCAATAAGTCTTTGATTTAATATACATTTGGCCAAGTAGTATATTCCACAAGGTTATAATAGTATTATTATCTTGGCAATATTCTTAAGGAATGATAGCATTTACTCAAATAAATCTGTAATAAAGTATTTTTAAAAACCAAAGCAAAGTTGATTTAGTTTCCTCACTCAAGAAACTCTGAAAGAGTTGATTAACATCTTAATTTGAAAATCCTCAAATCTGTTCATATGTAAACACTAGAATGTGTAGGTTTTACTTCACTGTAAGATTTTATAGAAGCATTAGATTTGTTCAAAAACTGAAAGTATGAGTCACTTAAGCAGAACTTAGATGCTTATGTTACTAGAAATTTGATATAACTTCTGAAAGGATGGTTATTCAAAAACTCATTCATCACTTAATGCTCAAAGTTCATTCATCATGAGTACTTCATGTCATTCTTAAACAAAAAAAAAACCAACAACAAAAAAACCCCAAAAAACCCCCACCAAACTTTATTAGAGATTCAAATTACTGCAAGGCGCATTGTGATATGTCCATATGGTACATTTTGCAACTAACAAAAGAAGAAGGAAATAACATCCTAATCTGTTTCATTCATTCATCTGCTCTCTTTATTTCATTCAGGAGGATTTTCAACAGAAAGAGCTCCATGATGGTAGAAGCTACAGAAATAATGTTGGGAATGCATTATTGGATGCAAATGTTGGAGAAGAGTGAGGAGCCTAAGTAATTCTTCCTGATGTGCTTTTCATAACTGAGCCTATGTTCCTATCAGAAAGAGAGGTTTTCCTATAGTATTTTCTTTTCTTTTTTTTTTTTTTAAGATTTTATTTATTTATTTGACAGACAGAGATCACAAGTAGGCAGTGAGGCAGGCAAAGAGAGAGAGGGGAAAGCAGACTCCCCACTGAGCAGAGAGCCCGATGCGGGGCTTGATCCCAGGATCCTGAGATTATGACCTGAGCTGAAGGCAGAGGCTTTAACCCACTGAGTCACCCAGGCATCCCTCCTATAGTATTTTCTGTAGGAAAAAGAACACAGAGGATTTATTTTTTGCCATGGGAGACTCAGGTTAAACTCCCACAGAAAATAATATAACTCTAATAGTGTACTGAGGCAATTTAATGAGCAGCACTGTCCAATAGAAATATATTTCAAGCTAGATATGTAATTTTAAGTTGTCTAATAGTAACCTTAAAAAAAACAGATAAAACTAACTTTTACACTATATTTTATTTTACCAAGTATATCCAAAATATTATCAATTCAAAACATAAGCAACGGGGCGCCTGGGTGGCTCAGTGGGTTAAGGCCTCTGCCTTCGGCTCAGGTCATGATCCCAGAGTCCTGGGATCGAGCCCCACATCGGGCTCTCTGCTCAGCAGGGAGCCTGCTTCCCTCTCTCTCTCTGCCTGCTTCTCTGCCTACTTGTGATCTCTCTGTCAAATAAATAAATAAAATCTTTAAAAAAAAAAAATAAGCAACATAAAATTGAGATATTTTACATTCTTCTTCTTTGTACTAAGTCTTCACCATCCAGTATGTATCATACATTTATGGCATACCTTAATTGACATACTAATATTGGAAATATTTTATCTGCATTTAGATTTCACAAAATATACAACAGAAAAAATAGATTCATATTTAAGTTGTTTCAAAAATACTTGAAATTTTCTAATAACTGAAATGAATATCACATCTGTTTTTAAGTGTTCAATAGCTGCATGTGGTTGGAGGCAACTCTATTGGAAAACAGGGCAGCTCTAAGCTGGTGTTAGATATGAGAAATGAAATCTTATTTAATATATACAAGTGAGGTTAGGCTCATGTTACTTACAATGACTTGGCAAACTAATAATTTATATAAAATTGCATGCACAAAGCAATTCTTGTAGTGAACTTGTCCTCAAGACTTAAAGTTCTATGCTAATTTTGACAGGAACATAGATGTGGTCACTTGTTCTAGATTTGGTATTTCCAGGCTAATCAGAGTCAGAGCTCATCATCAGCAACAACAGAACAATATATGGGTTAGGTGCAAGGCCTGAGTTGGAACCCCAGGGTTTAGGGTCTAGGAAAGGGCAAGGCATCAGCAACAATGTAATAGATAAAAAGTATTTGCCTTTCAGCCCAAAAGCTCAGAGTCTTGTTAACTCTTGCTCCCTATCAGCCTGCTGTGCTACAGTGTCAGGTCAAGGGAAACATCTACACCTGTTAGGTAATCCAATAATCAACACTGTCTGTCTATCTATCTATCTATCTATCTATCAATCATCTATCCATAATTTATAATCAATCTTATAAAGAACTAAACTGCGCCTTCTAGGCTTCATGTTAGAAGTGACTTATTGAAGATACCAGGTGAGGTATTTTGATATTGTAGCATTACAGGTTAGATTTTGAATAGGCAAGAAGACAATATACACACACCTGCTGAAATTCCCAATTTGTTCAGCCAAGAACAAAACAAGAGCAAGGTCACTATATAGAACAGGAACAGAAGCCACATATCTTCGCATAGTTTTTCTCTTGCCACTTGTTCTATATGGGGCAACTACAGCTGGTGAACTTTCTTCACAGTTAAGATGTCGCCAGAGTGAAAACGAGGGTGGGTTTTTTGTCAGACACTGCTCTTTTTACTGGGGATTCTAACACTGGAGAATTACATGAACAGTGTTGATATTTCCATTTAAAGAAGTGTCTTCAAACTTGCGACTTTTCTAGATCCTGAATCATCTGAGGCATCGGTGAGACCCTGTCCTTGTTTTCAAGGTCCAGGCAGCCCTAGACACAGCCCTGACCCTGGTCTCTTGGTGACCTGGGAAGTCTGTCTCTCCATAGACCTGTTGTCCAACTTTGTTGATATTGTTTCTCATGGTAATTTCTTTTTATCCTCTGACCACAGTATAAAATAGAATCTGGGGGAAACAAGGTGGGGGAGAACCAGAATTGACTATCACCTAGAATACTGGGTACTCAAAATAGAAATCAAATTCAGTCATAAAACAGCAAATTGTTTTTCTTGAACACCTGAGTTTGTTGACCTAAGATTATTCACACTTGTCACAAGTTAAGCCTGTTCGGAATTTCCAGGTATCCTCATGATCAGCCATCTCTGTACCATAGACTAATTGTAAACTCTGGCCCAAAGTTATCGAGAAGCAATGGCTGTTATTCTTTGAGGGTTTTAGTGTGTAGAGGTAAAGGGGATTCAGAGGTTAGTAAGGATTTCAATGAAAACTTTAGTGTTAAAGAGAACTATATGTTGTCTTAAATTTCTCTATTAAAGGAAATCCTAGATTCAGGAGAAGTGGTAAAGGAAGAAAGGGAGATATATGAAAGGCTAATTTTGAGGCTGATGGGACTTTGAACTTCTAAAATAGCCAAATCTCCTTCTGGCCAAGGATGAGTCCTTCTAGCAACATCAGCTATACTGGCCTGCCCTTCAATCTGCCTACATGTACGTATGGGGAGAGGCATCTTTCCCAGCAATTATTTTTCAACTTGTTCTCCCCTCATTTAGTTAGAATTTGTGAAGCATTCCCTGTTATAGTACAGAGTCTTAACACCAAAGCAGACACAAGAATTTTGGGGTTTTGAAAATCTAAGCTGTTGAGTATCAAATGTAGAGATCATATAGGACTTTGGTAAACAACAGATTCAGAAGAATATATTTCATTCATAAGAATCTTTTTCCACTGGGGTGATTGGGTGGCTCAGCCAGTTAAGCATCGACTCTTGATTTCGGCTTAGGTTATGATCTCAGATTCTTGAGATCAAGCCCCAAATCAGGCTCTATGCTCAGTGAGGAGTCTGTTTGAGATTCTCTCTCTCCCTTTCTCTCTGCCCCTCACTTGTGCTCTCTCTCTAAAATAAATAAATGAATAAATAAAATCTTAAAAAAAAAAAAAGAATGTATTTCCACCAACTTAAAGACTGGATACGTGTTTCTTTTCCCAAACTAGAGGCAAAGGAGAGAGGAAAATCCATGGAACCACAAGATAATTCAGGTTTCGTTGAGCCTTTCTGAAGAGATATTGTGTCTCCTAGTGTTGGACAAAAATTTGAAAGATGAGATCGAACAAGATAACAGTGACTTGGACAATGTGAAAGCAATGGAGGTGGTGGAAAGGGGTCAGGTACTAGATATATTTTGAAGGTGGACACAACAGAGCTTGTAGAAGGATTGGGTGAATGTTGCAGAAAGTGGGTGAGAGTCAAAGATAACTCCAAGGCTATTGATTGGAACAATAAGAAGGAATTGTTATTATCAGAGATAAGGAAGGCTACAGGGGAAAGTGGATACTTTTGGAGGTAGGTGGGTATGTGTATGAAAATCAATGATTTAATCTTAGGCAAATTAAATATGAAATGGTTAGTAGGTATCCAAAGAGAATAGTGCAGTAGGCTGGTAGTAAGTTTGGATTAGAGATATAAATTTGGGAGTCAGTGTCATATAGATGATGGGACTGGATCAGGTCACCAAGGGAGTGAGTAGAGATAGAGAAGAAAGGAGGACAAAAGAATAAATACTGAGGCATTTTAAAATTTTGAGATGTGCAAAAGTAAAGCAGGGGGGAGAGATCAGATAAGTAAGAGGAAAACCCGAAGGTTCTCTAAATAAATACCTACTCAACAACCCCATACTCTAACACATTTGTGTTCTGGTGATATCTATTTTACTTGAAAAGAGGTCATTCTTTAGAATGGGAAGGGAGGAAAAATGAAAAAAAAAATTAATAGAACCCTTCTTCTTTCTTCTACCACTCCCCATGCCTTAGGTTTCCCAGGGAGATACAATGTTTCATGAGCAGATTGTCTTACAATATCTTCAGGTCTGGTTCAGCATCTGCTTTGGCAGATCCACCTTTTGGTCTCCTGCCTGCCTTATCCATGAGTTACTGGTACAGTTTTCTGTGGGTTAGTAGAGGGCCTCTTACAATTCAAGTCCAAAAGATGAATACCCCAAGTCTTCCATATTTTGGAATTGTCTTATTCCACCATTTCCAGAAATTTTTGCAGCTCTTGAACTGTTTTTAGTCATGAAGCTTCTTAAACATTTTTCAAAAAAGGATATCCCATTCTTGATGGATTTTCTGCTTCTGAAATGAACTTGATTTAGTTAAGACAGGTGACGTTTCTCACTCTTGTTCCTTTGTAGTAACTTCTGGCTTAAGAATGCTTGAATTCTGTATATAAATAGCTCATGTTAGGAGATTATTACCAAATCTATTGATTTACTATCTGAATTCAACATGATTTGAAATGAGATAGGTTATTTAGGTTATAAATGAGGATTAGAAGGCATGCCTTTTTCTAGTACATTAAGGAGGAACACTTAATCTGTATAAGAGAGCCCTTAGGCATCGTGGCTAAAATGGATGCATCAGAAGCCTTGAAGATGATCAAATGGACTCCAAGATGCATGAGAAGATGACTTCCAGAGAATGAAATGCCCTTCACTGGTTTAACTGATAAGGCAAAACTAGTAAATATCAAAGGCATTTCCTACCTTGCAGTCCTTTGGGTTTCCTCTGTGCTTCATTCTGAACTTTTTTGGACATTGGAGAAAACTAAATTTAAGAGCTAGCCTTTTTACAGAAGGACAGAACCATTGCTCTCCTTCTTATGCATAACTTTAGTGATACATATATCCAGAACACAGATAACTAGCTCTAAAAATAAGAACAATCTTTCCTAGTGTCGTTTATTTGTGTATTGTACAAATGTGTGTCTTTCAGTGCATATAGAAGTGTTGTCGTTCTACAAAGGCAAACAGACAATGAAAACAAGTATTGTTATTCCTTTGACCTCTGGAAAGGACTGGATTATATCGTCTTCCTGTAGTCTGTACAACACCTAAACCCGATATCCTACTTATACTTGGATTAAAATATAACTTAATGATATTATGCTTTGATAAATTAATGATATTTAGTATTGCACAAAGCATAATAGGTATTTACTTGTCAGAAACAGAGAACTTTTCCTATTTTGATCAATCTTTCTATACAAATAAATAATTAGGATAATTTCTATATCTTTTCTTTGCAGAAACTGCCTTCAAGACTTACTTTAATCTTTAGAACTTAACTTGTGCACTGTGACATAGTCTATGGCACTGGAGTCTGATCATTGTGGTGTTTGCCAAGCAGGCACAAGGGTTAATCAAAAATCTGTAATAGCTATAATATTATACAGCAAAATCCTCATAGCTATTTTCTTCATTTATAAAGGCTTGAGCCTGTCTTACCATTAATATCAAAAGCACAAATGATTCCTTTGAATGGGATTTCAGAGCACAGAATCTGCAAAAGAGGAAGGAGTTGATGCATGTGGATTGCTTTCCAGGAGGTATGCAATTCCTTTCATATGCTTACTTTAAAATACCGTCCTTATATTTGCCTAAAACATATGAGTATGTGCTAATAGTGGAGTAAGAAATCAATTGTAAAACTAACATGAGGCACCACTGAGTCATATACATTTGGGGTTTTTTCCCCCTCCAAATAGCCAACTTTTAATTAGGACTTTCAGATGATGGTATAAGACAAATATTCTAATTTTGTGTAGGAGAACAAAAGGCCTTGTAACAGGGGGAAAAAAAAGAACTAAACCGAGAGCCCCCAGACCTTGAGCCTTAATGGTCTCAGATGATTTTCTCACATAATACTTAGAGAACTGACCCTGTGGGCCAGGACTGTCAATTGAGACTTGAAAGGCTCTGATTTTGAGATTGTTTGCTTACTGACATTTGATCTTTGCTAAATCACAGAACTGTCTCTGCTCCATTTTCTCGTCGGTAAAAGAAAGATGATCCTTGACGCTTACTCAACTTGTAAGATGTCATTAAAGTACCTTTGGTTACTGTGGTATCAGAGAGCATTTTTGGTGTCTGAAACACCAGTACTGTCTAACCAGAAGTCTCTATTACTGTGAATGTCATTGCTATTGACTTTTTCTGCACATAAGAAGAATTCAAGTTGCTTTCACTTTCTCTTTAGCTCTTTGAAAACATAAACAAGATTGTCATTGTTTTATACAGAACAAGTGATGTGGAATATATAAAGTCAGACAGAATTGCTACTTTTTCTATCCCATTAATTAATTAAAAGATTTTTCTTACTCTTCTGCTGAAATTAAAAAAATATATATATTTGCTTCATTTAAAAGATCTAGCTAGTACATGTCACCGGTTTGACTTTTAAAGTCTAACTTCACATCAGAGAGCCTGCCTTGTAAATATTTTAAGTCAGAAGTTCCCATCTTAAGCTAACGAGTGATTATCCTTCACAGTAGAACTACATAAGGAGTCTTAATTAATGAATATCTTGAGTGTCTTT
The DNA here is from genome assembly GCF_002288905.1 of Enhydra lutris kenyoni. NCBI lineage: Eukaryota > Metazoa > Chordata > Mammalia > Carnivora > Mustelidae > Enhydra > Enhydra lutris. Next base: position 14,915,836 of record NW_019154101.1, read on the forward strand.
CCCTGTTGCTGTTGACACAGAAGCTAGAAGGCCTAACCAGATGAGATCATTGCTTAAGGGAAAAAAAAGGAAAAGAAAATAAAGCATATCTGAGAACTAATCTCAGGAGTTCTCCAGACAGTCCTTCCATCATTCAATTCACCTTGCAATTTAAAACATTGTAATGTCTTTGTGCCATTACTGTCTATTTTGAGTGTTTCCTAAGATTTTCAGTTCTTTGTTACTGCTTTACTGCTGAGAATTGCTTTCTTCTGTGATACTAAAATTGTGTTTCATTGTGCTTTTCCTTACGACTTCATAACTGTAGAATTTGTTCCTCTCAGCAGAAACTAGTTCCTTGTTATTTTCCCATCTTCACTTATTTCCAATGTACTAGTCAGCCAGGCTGCCAGCAAAAGGAAAGGCCTGTTGGCATCATTATGTGTGAGATTTTCTATGGGAAAGATTTTCTTTTACTCACTTTTTTTAATGGTGTCTGAGATGAGGGCATGAGGCAAAGAGCTCAAATTGGATTAAAAAAAAAAAAAGAATATGGGAAAAGACACTAGCTCAAAAACATAGCCTATAATGCCATCTTAGTTCTGAGAACTGAGTACAGCTCTCAGATTGAATCCAAAGGGTTCTTCATTTTGGGGTCAGCTCAGTTTAGAGAACAGAAGGCACCATATGGAACAAGCTCTAAAGCAATTATACCAATAAGAGTTTGTAATGAAATGGTTTAGAAATAATAAAACCTAGATTAAGTAGGACCCAGTTAACTGGAACTTTCAATTATCCATATTTTAGTTTATTTTTCTTTTTTAAAAGAATAGCTAAGTGATGAAAAAACAAACTTATGAAGTTAAAAATCCCTTCTTTTATTATATTGGAAGAGAGGCCCATGGACTACTGATTAGTACCTATTTTTCTACCTAAATTTAGAGATCTAGGAACCATCTTTTAATAGAGGGTATTAAGACTAGGCAAATCCTTAATTTATCAAAGACTGTTATAGAGTCAGTTTACTTTTCTGTAGTTCTCATAGACATGTCTACCATACTGCTACAAAAAGACTAGACTCAGTGTCAAGACCTGATCCAAAGCCAGCTGCTATGTAAGGGTGTGGCCATGGGCAGGTTACTTCCTGTGTATCTCAGTGTCTTCATGTGTCAAAGAGGTTGGGTCTGCCCCTTTCAAGCACTAAAATGATTTTGAATTTGGTAATTGCAGATTTTTTTTTTAAGATTTTATTTATTTGACAGAGAGAGATCACAAGTAGGCAGAGAGGCAAGCATAGAGAGAGAGAGAGAGAGAGAGAGAGAGAGAGGGAGGAAGCAGGCTCCCTGCCTAGCAGAGAGCCCGATGCGGGACTTGATCTCAGGACCCTGAGATCATGACCTGAGCTGAAGGCAGAGACTTAACCCACTAAGCCACCCAGGCAGCCCAGGTAATTGCAGATTTTTAGAATGATCACCCTGAAGCAATGTCAGATCCTTAACAAGATAAGCAATGTTTTCTATTCAGAATTGTTAAAATGTATTGCGTGCTAGGGAGATTGCATGCAGAGTAAACAATGACCCAGAGAAGGTAGGTAACTGGGCCCTGGTCACATTGTCAGAATGATAGCTTGAGAGCTGGGTAAGAACTCAGGGCTCTCTGACTTCAAAGCTCCTGTCTGTTTTTTGTTTTTTTTTTTTTTCACATCGGTGGATATATCCCAAAGGCTCTGTTGAATTTGGGATTTTGAAATGGGAAATACTAATCCTGTCAATTCTAAACTGAGGACAAAGCTATTAAAATCCCATGAATTTGATTCAAAGACTAAAAATTGCAGGAAATAGGGGAATGAATTCAATATGAATCAAAGACAGAATATAATGTGAGAGGCTTAAAATAAATGTTTATCTAATTTCTAATAAGCATTTATACAGTTTAGGTATCCAAATAGATATTATTGCCTCTGATGCACGAGGATTACTTGCTTCATTGTTGATCAGAATAATGTTAGAAATTGTGTATAAAGCCAACAACACATTGATTTTTTTAAGTATCAGCCTTTATGGTAAATTATCATCTTTTGAAGATAGGTTATACTTTGGAATTGATAAAATGTCAATAACCTCTTAAGAGAAAAAACTATTTATCTTCTTTATTTTATATCCCACAGTGCTTATCCTAGTATTTTTTTACTTAGTGGACAATCAATGAGCAATTTTTAAAAATTTGATTTATTATTTTTTACCATACTGATGTGTGAAAATTTTGTGATGTTATTAATTTTATTAGGGCTCTCCAGACAAAGAGAAGCAGTAGTATATACATACTTTATTATTAATTATAACATATTGGCTCATGCAATTATAAAAACCAAGAAGTACCCTAATCTTCTATCTACAAGTGAGAGACTCAGTCTGGTTCTGAGAGTGTGAGAACGAGGAGCACCAAGGACAGGAGAAAGGGGATATCCCAGCTCAGCATTCAGGCAGAGAACAAATTCAACCTTCCTCTGCCTTTTTGTTCTAGTCAAGTCCTCAGTGGTTTGGAGGGGCATCTAATTTACTTAGTTCATGAATTCAAATGGTAATCTCTTCAGGGAACACCCCTATGGTCATACCCAGAAATAATGTGTAACCAGCTCTCTCGGCCATACCTTTCCCAAACAGACTGATACAGATGTTAGCCATCAGAATAGATGTATTACAGCAAAGGAAGAGGAGTCATTCAGGATAAGACTTTTTACCTGTTCTTTTGATTGTATCCAGGAATACTTCTAAACCTTTGTTAGCAACTTCTAAAATTAGTGGATCCCACTTCTGTTAGGATCCATACAGGCACATCTCAGAGGCAAGAGGAAATCCTTGCCTCATAGGAAATTGTTTTGCTTTTTATTGGAAACATTCTAATAATACATTTTACTGTTTATGGTGTTTTAGGTCAGAAGTGCAGAGTGATCCTTTGCATTTTTCATGTGGTGGCTCAGATGAATACTGGGCATATAAATTTAAAAGTTAAGATGCCTGGTTATGTCAGTACTACCTAAGGATGACTTGCCTTGTGAGAGCTGCAATTGTGGGTTATATGCCTGACATCAGGCAGGCAGTGACTCTGTATCTCCTGGAAAGCATTTTCCAGAAACAACCTCATGCGAGGTATAGGATCCTCAAACAGTGTAAACCGAGACATGTGCGACAGGCACTTTCCTTGATGATATTTGATAATAGTCACTTCCCTTTCATTTTCTTCTGGGCAGGATAAACCAAACTGAATGTTTCTCATGATGGCATTTTATTTAATTAATTAATTAATTAATTTTTAAAGATTGTATTTATTTATTTGAAAGAGAGAGAGACAGAGTGAGAAAGCATGAGAGGGGAGGTCAGAGGGAAAAGCAGACTCACCATAGAGCTGGGAGCCTGATGTGGGACTCCATCCCAGGACTCTGGGATCATGACCTGAGCCGAAGGCAGTCACTCACCCAACTGAGCCACCCAGGCGTCCTCATGATGGCATTTTAAACATTTCAAATTATTTGAAGGATTTTAAGCAAATGTACAATCTACACAAATCTCCACAATCCTAGAAAGACAAGAAGAGCTTTCAGGGATAGGGGACACTTCTGTTCCTTGGCACTAAAAGAGAATCACACAAATAAGTTGTCTCACACACTGAAAAGCTGTGCCCATTTTGGTTCTGGAAGAGTCCAAGCTTGGGTGTAAAAGTTCCCATGGAGGCTGATTTTTCAGAAATGGAGTTGGAAGGACTGGAGTTGCTGTTGCAGATAGGCAGATTGTGGGTTTTCTATCTCCAGCCTGTGAATCAGCACATCCTATTATGTTGTAAGGAATAACATTTTGCTGCCCCTGCAGTCTTGCCGCATTTCTAATTAAAAGTGCCTGCTCTTCTGAACAGGTTTTGTAAGGTTTCAAAAGACACTCTTGTGTTTATTTCCCTTTATTTGTGTTTTTAGTACCATTTTTGGGATATTGCCTTTAGCAAAGTAGGAATATGGAATGCTTAGATATAGTGCTGTTAAAGTGCTTAGAGCAGTAGTATCTGGTTACTCATATAAATAGATGTGAAACATCTGCCGGAAGAGAGGAAGTTTCAGCTGGACCAATGGTTTTCTGAGAACAGCCTTTGGATTGAAGTGTATAGGCTGTCTTGAAAGTCAGTTTAAGATATCTTTGAAAAGGAGTTTGAAATATTTGAGTTTAATTTTGGAGAGACTAGATCTAAAGTCAGAGAGATTGAGACAATAGGAAATAGGAGTAGAGAAAGGAGAGTTTGAAATGGCCAGAGTAGAAGTGAAAAGGCTGCATTGTGAGGAGACTGAGGCATGGATCAGTGAATTGGGAGACCTCTGGACATTGAGGTCTGGTCCTTGGTCACAGCATCCCTGTTCCCAGATGCCACAATGAAACACAAGGAGAGGAAGCAACATTCTCCAGATCCTATGACTACAAGATGGTGGGTCTGGCATTCAAAAGCAGGAGGTCTGAAACAAGATTATGTTCACTATTGAAAATGCCTTTGTGATGTGTGTCCTGCATTATATCATCTCTATTTTGGATATCATATTCCCCCATGATAACACTTATTCGGGCCCCTTGCTGCCGTCAAAAAAATTTCATTAGCTATTTGTGTTTCAAACTGTCTCTTACTCTTGAACAGTGAATAATTTGTCCCTTTGTTTCTGCCTTCTATCCTACCTGCACTGTGAGATGATGGCTCACTGATGATGGTTGTACCTGTGACTCAAATTCCTCCAAACGCTTTCCGAGAGTAATTAACTCAGAACCTTGCTTTTAAGTCCAAACCTCTGGATTTCTTATCTCTTCTGTAACCATTGCCACCTCAGTCCCAGCTCTGACAAGAAGAAAATATTACCAAAGGTAGCAGTGCGAGCAAGAATTTGAATACCTTAAAGAGAAAGAAATCACCTTATTTTCAGGCAGAGGGGACTAAATTGATGTTGGGGACGGGCACTATTTCCCTGAGAGATGATTTTCATTTGTTTAACAGTCTTCATGCGTGGGAGTGTTATTCAGTTTACCTTATAATACCCCTGAGTGCTCTGTCGCCTTCTTAATCTATTTGTTTGATTATGTTGACTTGGCAGGAAAAGGTATTTGAACACGTTAATGTTCAAATACTCTTGTTTGAAAAACAAGCCAGCAGAACAAACTACCCACTCATGTTACTACATTTGTAAATCTCCTTATTTTGAAAGTCACAATATGTTCTTCACTAGTGCTCCTTGATCTCACCTACTCCAAATTTTTATAAGAGCATAAAGGTTACTGTATGTTAGAGGCAAGAGAATGTAGTACTATGTAGTTGTTTCACCAATTTCCTGTCACAAAATGAAAAATATTAAAAGGAAACTGCTGGTCAACAACAAGGAAGTGAATTGTCAGAGTAATTCTCCTGCAAATAACAATTATAAATTTTGAACAAAATGAAAACAGTTGCACACGCACAATTATTTAAAGGCATGGAGAATGACCATAAGCAGGCAGAAACTGGATAAGCCTTAGCCGTAAAATGTAGGTACTTTGAGAGAAGTCCATATTTATGGGATTACTTTGCCTCAAGGGTCCTACCAAAACACCCAAACAAGCAAAACCCCCCAAAATCAACAACATAAAAATATACTTTACCTCTTTAAAGGAATTTAGTAAGTTCTCAGGATATAAGGTCAAAAAACAATGAGTTTTATTTCTACATACTAACTGCAAACAATTTAAAAATTGAATTTAAAAAATTTCATATAATATAGAATCAATAAATAAAAATGTTTTAGGGATAAATGTGACAAAGTATATGCAAGGGCTCTCTACACTGAAAATTACAAAACTTTGCTGAGTGAAATTAAAGACACTCCAAATAAATGAAAAGGCCTACCTTCATTTCATTCTAAGTCCTGGATTGGAAGACTAATTAATAGTTTTAGTGTAACCTCTGTCAAAATGTCATCAACATTTTTTTTACAGGAATGGATAGCTGATATAAAAATGTACATGGACTTAAAAAGAATGGACAGTAATCAAAACAATTATGAAAAAAAAAACAAAGTTGGAAAGCTCAAAATTCCTAATATTAACTCTTACTGTAAGCTATTGTAATTAGTGAAGAAATGTGGTATTAGAATAAAGGTAGATAAATAGATCATTGTAACAGAACACAGTCTAGAAAGAGGCCCATAATTATATGGTTAAGTGATTTTTGACAAAGGTACTAATAATGTTCAGTGGGGGAAGGGAAAGTCTTTCTACCAATGGAGCTAGAATAACTGGATACATGTATAAAAACAAAGGAAACCTCATTCCTGATTTCTGCCTCACAATCTACATAACAACTGATTCAAATTGGAACAGGACTTAACTGTAAGGATATGTAACAACATTAGGTGGCAGAGATAAAAATTAATCTAGTATGAGGTGTCATTTCATGCCCACTAGCATGTTTTTTTTTTTTTTTAAGATTTTTTATTTATTTGACAGAGAGATAGAGAGAGTAGAAGTAAGCAGAGCAGCAGGCAGAGGGAGAGAGAGAAGCAGACTCTCTGTTGAGCAGGGAGCCTGATGTGGGGCTCGATCCCAGGACCCTGTAATCATGACCTGAGCTAAAGGTGGAGGCTTAACTCCTGAGCCAACTGGGTAACCACCCCACTAGCATGTTCACAATTAAAAAAAAAAAAAAAGACTGAGAATTAAAAATGTTGGCAAGGGTATAAAAGCAACTTGAATACTCATATGTTGCTGGAGGGAATGCGAAATAGTACAACCACTTTGGAAAATGTCTGTTAAACGTATGACCCAGCAATTCCAATCCTAGAAATGAAATTATATGTCCATGAGAAGAATTGTATAAGAATATTTAGAGCAGCCTTATTTATAATAGTCAATTAGAAACAAGCCAAGTGTCCATTTGAGTATGAATAAACAAGCCATCGTGTATAATGGAATACTACTCAGCCATAAAAAATAATAAACTCTTGTACATAGAACAGTATCTCAAGAACAGGTTAAGTGCAAAAGCCACTATGACATGAAAAGGTATATACGAATATGATAATAGAATAGAAGAGACATAATTCCATTCTTATGAAGTACCAGGAGTAGCAAAACTAAGATGCAATGATAGAAATCAGAACGGTGGTTGGTTATGGAGGTGGAGATTGACTGCAAGGGAGCACATGTGAATTTTATGAGTGACAGAAATGCTTTAGATTCCTGATTTGGGTGGTGGTTACACAGCTGTATACATTTATCAGAACTATTTTTTTGTACACAGATCTGTGTATTTTACTGTATATAAAAAATCTAATTTCCTGTGTGTGTATAGAGTGAGCTCTAGACTAACATTTGGTTTGTCTATTCAATCCTCATTTTCATCGATAGTCTTGTCTCATGTTTAAAAATCACACTCAGTACCACGTGAAGGACTTTCTATGTGTTGTGTTGTTTAATCATCACAACCTTATGAAGTAGGCTCTGTAAAAGTTTGTCTACACCCGCTGCCTGAACTGACCTCTGTCATCTAAGGCTGTCTCTTACTCTAGCTTTACTTTATTCATTGCCACTCTAAAAACTACTGAGAGCCAATCAGAAAAACCTGTTTTCCTTATTGGTTCAATCCTAACTGATGCCAGACTCCTTATATATGGAGTTCTCTCGGTCAAGTGCTGACTTGTTCCTGTCCAAATCACTTCATCTCATTGGCTTTATCATTCTGATTTTAATGAGGAAGAAATACTTCCTAGCATCACTGAATGTGTGTTGAGGAGCCTAGAAACAATAGCTTTCAATGGTAGGATGAATATCATATGAATATCTATGGAAATATTAAATATGTACTTGCTTATTAATAATAATGTTTTAGTTCATGCACTTTCACCCCAAATATCACCAAACTCATATAATCTAAATATTTAGTAAAAAATGAAGACTGTATTTAGTGCTGTATTTGTAGAAAAATCCAAAAAGACTCCATGCTTACAAAATGGACTGCAGATTGATAGGATGATTTCTCAGTAAGCTAAATCCTGTGCAATCATTAAGGAAAAGGGAGACACTTCTTGGTAAAGATTACAGCCGAGCAGCAGGATAGAAGTAGGATGGCCAGCTCCCACTAATGCCTCCTGTTATATAGAGGAAACTAGCAATTTTCCAACCTCGGTGAGGGCAAGCAAGTAGTATTACATTCTCCCATGTCTAATCAGGAAACCAAAATAGGAAAACATATATTTTCATCAGGGAAGCTGTGGGGTAGTGTGTTTGGTGAAGGACAGATTGTGACTTTCCAAAAGGGGAAATTTACAAATGTAGTAACACAAAGGTAGTGACAGATGTAGAACTGAAGAACCACAGGGTAGAGGAAGGCTTTTTAGCTGTTGCTTATTAAAATACTGTGTGGGAAGTGAGAAACTTTTCATTCTGCACCAACCCATTCATCTAAGGTTATTTGTTTTTGTGATGTGAAGGAAACAAAATCCACTGATTTTTAAACTTTTCTACCAAAGTTCCCTATTAGTGGATGAAGTCATATGTTTATCTTGGAATTGGAGGTGAGAAAATAGGAGAGAGGAGGCTTGAAAAAGGAAGAGGGTGTAGTTTAAAATGGTCCTATGCAAGTGGGAAATTTTCTGTTTTCTGTTTATCTAATTATGTAATTAGCACCCACTTTTATTTGAAGAATTTTATAGTACTTTCAGTTATTCTCAGTTGAAGTTGATTTGCCATGTTTATCATGTGAAATTTTGGGGGGGGTGATCTAGTTTGGGAAACTGGATAAATACATTATTGATAGTCTTGATTTTTCTTGTTAAGCTTTGCTATGCTTTCACAGGATAGTAAGTAGTCTATGTTGTTACTCTTTCCACAATTCCCCCAGTGCACCAAACCCTGCACGGGCAGTGGTGGAGGGTTGTGGTAAGGAGGTTTGGAGGACAGGCAAGCAACAGAGAGTGAGCATCTACCTACCCCCAGGTGTGGGTCCCTGACATCTGTGGTTTCCTTCCAAGCATCAACACTGGCAAATGGATCATTTGAAAAAGTGTGGAAATATAACTCTGGGATTTATTGCTTAATGCTGTTGCCAACCAAAGTAATTGGAAGGAGCTAGACATCAGTAGTCTCAGGATGCTGTCTAACAACTGTTCAAGGTCACCTTATATAAAATGCTACATTCTTCTTGTCCATGACCTCAGTCTTTGTCTAAGACACAAATTTTTCCTAAAGTTCTTCCCAGACAGTACTTAAAAAACAATGCCCGTTATTATACTTCGTTTGCATCTGTATTTTATTATTCTAACGTGGGTGTCATAGGTGTGGATACTCTAGCAGGAAAACCAGCAATGGCATATGCACAGTACAGCTTGGCCTGAGCCTTTACCTGTCTCTTATTCTATGCCCATCTTGCTCTTCCATTCCCTGAGCCCTTTGAGTTAAAAAGTGCCAATCATTTTGCTGTTTTCTCTGTTTCTTCTCCTTGTTTGGTCTCAGTCCCTCCTTCAGGCCATTCTGGAGATTTCTGTCTTTCTCTCTTCACTCCACCTTAAGGTCTACATAATTTCCAAAAATTTTCCTGAATTCACTTATTTAACTTCTGTTTCTATGATAAGACCTTAATGCTTTCTTCTTGCTATAATATATATTTCTTCTCTGGTTAATATCTTCACACAGTAGTTTTGCATGGGGTATGGTGGTAGCAATATTGATACTAGCCTTTATTTATAAGGTTTTGCAGGCACAGAGTACTTGCATGGATAATGACAACAGCCAATATATGTCCGATGTTTTGTTTATACCAGACTCCCAAAACATGTGTTTATTTAATGCTTATGACTTTTTGAATTTGCAATAATTATTATCACATCTTGCAGATGAGGAAACTGAAACATAAAGATGCTGTCAGTTTGCATAGAGTCCCAGTTCTCACAGCAGTTAAGTGTAGAACTGATATTTGGACCCAAGTCAATTTGATTCAATATATTGTGCTATACTGCCATCATCGTGGACTCTAAGCATATTACAAAGGTGGCCTTTTGATCAATCTCTTTTGCAAGCCTTTGCTAGAATAGTCAACACTAGATCCTAAAATTCTAGTAAATTTTAACTTTCTAGTGTATTTTTCATTGTAGTGAATCAACACTCTAAAAATCATGTCATCATCAGGAAGCCTACTTATATCAGTGAGCAGGCAGACAAATGATAAGTTCAATGTTGACTTGAGTCTTTAAGCAAGACTTTTGTTCATAGATTAATGGTACAGTTGAACATGATGTCATAGAATCACTGATTTTTAAACATGAAAGGGATCTTAGGTAATAATCATAATACCAACAAGTACAAGGCACCTCACACTTTCTATATTCTATGGCTTTTAGTAAGATCATTATATACATTATTTAATTTGTTAGATTCTCAGCAAAAACTATCATTTTGTACTATGATCATTTTAGAAGTGAGAAAAAAACTTGCCATAGTTTGAGGTTTTGCCCAAGTGGTAATTGGCAAAGTAAAGATTCAAATAGTGCAGTATTTGTGTTCCTAAACATCATGTTATTTATTAATGTTTATTCTACCCAAAGATTTTTACAAATAGTGAAAGTCATGCTTGGAGAAATTACTTGGCTTTTCTCGTCCCCACAGCTGGTCAGTTGTTAAACTCAACTGGTAGAGTTGAGGCTTTTAGATAAGACTTCTTCCCATTACTGGCCCCAGTTTCTCTCATGTCAGCTTCCTTTTCAGACAAAGTTTCAACTATTGCCTTTCTTTTCATCATTCATTCCTTCATTCAAACCAAAACCCAGGGTAAAGCTTATGAAGAGCACAAAGTACAATGAAGAATGCAAAGATGAATATGTCTTCTAAGATCCTTTAACCTACTGTGGATAAAGAAGAAAAATATATCAGCAACTGATGATGTTTCAAAGCAGGAAGAAGGATATATTGAAAGTCCGAGCAAAGTGTTATGGTAGTGCAGAGTAAGATACAAGCAGTCTTAAGGTGGACTTGGAAAGAATACTTAGGGATGTGGAACTTGAAATGAGCCTTTAAAGAAGAGAGGGGGTTTGAATTTAGGGTATTCCGTGTAGGTAACTATGTATGAGAGCCAGCTCGGGGCCTTGAGAGGTACAGAGGTAGTCCAAAGAACAGTCTCTCATCAGAAGGAAGGGAAATGTGACCTGAAGAGGAAAGACCCACACACATGAAGTGGAAGGGAACAGTGAAGTGTTAAAATGCTATAGGAGAGCGAAGGTAGAGAACTGAGAGCTAGAGTAGACAAAGAAGGTGCACAGAAGGAACAGAGTCTGAATGAGAACTTCAAAGATGGGCAGGGCTTCTAGGGAGGAGGAAAGGTGGTGTAGCAAGGGTAGGGTTCCAGGTACACCCAGGGGGGATTGCGTGACAGTGTTTATGACATAATGAGGAGATACACAACAACGTGTATGTGTGTGTGTGTGTGTGCGTGCGCGTGCGCACGCTCTCCTGGGGTAGATCAAGACTCATTGCAGCAGACAAGAAGAACTGGGCAAGTGATGCCATCAAGCAGTGCGGTGACATGTGCCAATCAGAAGTGAGAGACCCAGTGCAGTGTCCTGTAGGCTACTGAGTAACGGCAGGCCCTGGAGAAGGTTGTTATATACCCTGAGTGATTGCGGCTCATGCATCAGTCATGGGAATGCCTCTGGCTGTGAGTAGTCTTGTTGGCAGCTTCATCTTTAAATATGAAGATCAAAAAATAGTCCACAGCAGCACGAGTTGTTTGTATTTGAAGGCTTTCTTCTTTCTTTCTTTCTGTAGGGAAACAGCATAATTCTGCAATGTGTAAAATCTAAACAAATGCTGAAGAAGTATGCACCGGTTTACTTTTCTTTTCTTTTTTTTTTTCATTATTATTCATTACAGTCTCTAATGCACTTGTCTGAAAATTTAAATCAATTGCTAGTGATGAAGAAATTTGAATTCTGCTATGTGAAAGTAGTTGAGCAGGAGAGGCAGCAGAGAGATGGAATGGACTTAGATGGAGAATCTGTTAAGAGGAGTGTAGAGAGCTGACAGTCTCCATCCACCATGTTTTGGGCATCTGCCGCTGCCTTTACATTGAGGCCATGCTCCCATGAGCTGCTTCCAGGTGATGCCCGAGTATGGTGGGGTGACAGGGCCTGGTGATTTCGGAGCATTGTCAGGCTCCTCTATGACTATCTTTGCACTGGAGCACCCTGATGGGCTGGTCAAGACTTTCTCAAAGCTGTACTGTCATCTGAAACTCTTTCTAAGGAAACCTCCCTCCTTCCTGCTTTCCTTTTGTAGATATTTATCTTCTTCTGGGAAGCCTTTTCCTGTCTCTTCTTGCTCCCTATCTTCCCAATAAATCTCTTGCCCTTGAATTCTCTCTTGGTATCTTTTTTCTGGAGGACCCAAACTTTGAAGCACCTTTATGATGATCTAAATAGTTTAAATAAAGCTATCGTCTAGAATAGGGGTTAGCAAACTTTTTCACTAAGGGTTAAATAGTAAATATTTTCAAGTTGGTGGGCACATGTGGTCTCTTCTGCATTATTCTTTGTTTTTGTTTTTGTTTTTGTTTTTTTCCAATCCTTTAAAAGCATAGAACTATTTTTAACTTGCAGTTTGTAGAAAACTAGCTCCTGCTCTAGGATGTAGAAGATCTAGTTTTGGAGGTGGTTTATCTGCTGTGTATTTCCAATTTATTATCTGGAAAAAGGGGCTAATATCTGCCTAACAAGCTCATCAGGGATGTTTGTTAGTTTTACTAGTTTTGGTGACTGTTTTCAAAATGGCTTTGGGATTTCAGCAAGGAGTAGATTGAGATGTGGTAGGAATTCGAGAAGTGGGGGTGAATGACAAAGAATGTTTGTGTCTGAGGCAGGAAGGATTGGCAAAGAGAAAAAAATGTATAAAAACAGGAACAGTAAGAGCCTCAGAAGGCCTCTCTTCCATAACTTCTATAGGTCAGCTGCGCACAAGAACTTTGAAGAAGAGGAGTGGAAGGAAAAAGCTAGAGAATAAGAGCAGATGGAGAAGGAAAGGAGAGAAGACAATGAGAAGAACAAGGAAAGGGAAAGAAAGCAGAAGTTGTTATGTGATATTTTTTTATTCTACATAATAAAATGGTTGAGAACACATGAAATGCAAAAGGGATGAAAAAAATAGAAAGCCCATGAAAGTAGAATAGATGACCTAAAGTTTGATTGAAAGAAGTAGTTGTCCAGAAATTATGTTTTACGTTCCGGAAAGTTAACTCTCCAGGAAGAAAGAAATGTGTAAGGAAACCCTGATTAGGATCAGTTATGATGAACTCAGGGAATATATTCTTCAGAGTTCAAATTTCTGGAGTTTGATGTGAATGTTGGCTTGCAAAGAAGTGGTGTATTTTGATGACTGCATTAGAAGAAAAGGGATTTACACCATTTAATGGAACAATTGTACAAATTCTGTGCATTCCCTCTAGGAAAATGTATGATTCAGGACGTAGGAATCTTTGTTCTGTATTAAATGTCCTAGTAAGAAGGATATTCTAGTGTGGTTTTAGATTAGAAAATATAAGTATTATATTGAATTTAAGTCAGTCTGGATGGGATTAACTATCTGGAGCAGATATGTACTGTGTTTCATCACACCATTCTCTTTTTCTGGGGACACCTAGCAGTTACGTTGGGGTGATACCAGTGAGTTTTGGCCAGTGAGATGAAGACAGAAGCGATATGAGCACTTTCAGGCCTGGACCTTAAATTGCTTTTCTTGACCCTCAGCTCTCTCTCCTCTTTCCATTGCAAGCTTGGAGGCCAAATGTTGCAGTTGGAATAGCTACACACAGTGGAGGAAGGCAGCCAGACTGCTGCCACACTATGCCCGAGTGAGAAATATACTGTAGTTGATGGTATTTGGTGCTTTGTTGGTATTTTAACAGAGTCTAGCCTATATTGACCAGTAGAGATTCCTAGGTACTGAGCAACAGTCAATGGCTTGTGACATATAGGACTCAGATAAACGTCTGCCTGTGAAGTTTGGCGAACCACCGTTATTAAAGGGTGGCATACAGAAATGCCCTCTGTTGAAAAACTGATTAAGAGAAAAGCAGATGTTACTGGAATCATTTCAAGGGTACACAATTTTTAAAAAGGAAAAAAAAGAAAAGAAAGAAACTCAATGAATGACAATTGTCCAGATGAATTAAAGCAAGTCTTTTAAGGCCACAGGTAAAGGGGGAAAGTGAGTCTTGGTAGGTACTGTTTAGAGATATCATTACTGAGGCCAAACATAATGATGATTGCTGGTGGTGTTAGTTTTGGTTGGGGGTAGTAGCAAATTCTGCTTTCTCATGTTTAAAAACTAGTGAAAAGGGAAGTTCTTCTGGAGATAAACTGTTGTTGAACCATAGTAGGTTATGTATTAACAGATAGATATGGGCGCATTAACGGCCTGATGTGGTATTTACCTGATATATAGCACTGATCCTTCCAGACCCCTGCTTCAAACTGCTATGGTTCCCTCTGTCTCCTCCCTTGAGCACCATGTGTGTTTGTCATACTGAAATATTTACTCTTTCCCAAATGAATCTTCCCTTCTCTCAGCCTAATGGTCTTCCTTATCTTGGTTCCTCTGATGGACATGCTCTTCTTTGCCACTTTCTGCCTGCTGAAATCCTAATTCTTTTTCAAGGCCTAGATCAAATGTGATCTTCAAGTAAAGGATTTCCTGCTGATTCTAGTCTATCATTTTTCTTCTTGGTTCTTTCATGAAACCTAATAACTTCCTGATACCACCTTCTTTCTACTTGTAGTATAGTTATTTGTATTCATGTCCTTTCTCCCCAGCCATTTTGTAAACTACTTGAGATTGTGTTAAATTTATTTTTGTATACTTCTTGGTACAAACCAGACTTTCTGGTCTTATGAAGCAATAAATAAATAAATGTTCAATTCAGTTGAAGATGATCAAAACAAAAAGAAAAGACTAGTTCTGTTTAGTATTACTTGATAGTAAAATGTGTTAAAAGGGATAAATTAACAGAATATCATTACAAGAATTGAGAAAGCGAGATGAAGGGAAATAATAGCCAGTCTCAGTAAATAAAAGGGATATAAAGAAATATCAAAATCAATGATGCTGGGACAGTTTGCTATTAAAAAAAAAAAGAAAGAAAAAAAGGAAAAAATAAGAAAAGAAAGAAAGGAATAGAAAAAATTGGTTTAGAGCCTTACTTTATCATCTACCAAAATATCAGATAGAACCAAACATAAAAAAAAAAAATCAAGCCATCAAACAATGGAAGAGATTAATATTTACCCTGTGTGTGGATTTGGAAAGACCTATTACATTAAGAGCACTAGAAGAAATTAAAAAAAAATGCAATTGACTTGAAAAACAAGTTCAAACAGCCTTGGTTCTTCAAGACAAAACAATGTAAACATAAAGGTAAGCATCAAGTTGGGAGAGATTTGCAAGAAATATGGTAAAAGCAGAATTTACAACCTCAAAATAGAGAGCATATATAACTCAGATGGACAATAAGATTACAATGGTTCATGAACTGAAAATTAATAAAAGAGAAAGTAAAATTTTCAACCTCATTAGAAGTTAAAGAAATGCAAATTAAAATAATAATTAGAGGGGTGCCTGGGTGGCTCAGTGGGTTAAAGCCTCTGCCTTCTGCTCAGGTCTTGATCCCAGAGTCCTGGGATTGAGCCCCACATCGGGCTCGCTGCTCTGTGGGGAGCTTGCTTCCTCCTCTCTCTCTCTGCCTGCCTCTCTGCCTACTTATGATCTCTGTCAAATAAATAAAATATTAAAAAAATATAAAAGAATGATTAGAAATGATTTGGGGTTATCAGATATTATTAAAGATTTGACAACTGATAACACTGAAGAAGTAGGTCAGTGAGTCATGCATTTATACTTATGGGAGTGGAGACCTTCTAGAAGGGAATTTAATAATGTGTATCAAAAGACTAAAATATTTATAACTATTGAATCATCCATTCCATTGCTAAGAATCAATCCCGAAGAAATAGTGTGCAATATAGACAGTTTTATGCACAATGATGTTTATAGAAGTGTTATTAAAAATGGAAAAATTAGAAACAATTTAGGTGTCTAAGAGGGGAATAGTTCAGTAAATTATAATATATTTTGTGAAAAAACATTATGCAGCCACTAAGTATTTTTATAAAGAGTCTTACATGATGTGAGGAATTGCTTATGATAATGTGTTGAAAAAAAGTGTAGGATATGTACTTTTGTAAGACTTCATAGAGAAATTTGTCAGAATGTGTACTGTGCTACTTCCTTGTGTTGGCTTTATACATTTTTTTCTTTGTCATTTTCAGATTTTCTGCAATACTTTTGCACAGATTTTGAAGCAGAAAACTATAAGCGAATACACAAAGTTTAAAAAGACCAATAGCTTGAATGAAATTACCTCCACTCACAAAATAAAAGTTTATGAATTTGAAATTCAGAGTATTTTCAAAGGTCTATAAGAAGTTGAAGCATTTAGAAGCACATTCTCTTTGGGTAGATTGAGGGAAGTTTAATAAGAGGACCACTTACTAAACTGTGCATCGTGCTTCGTGAAACTAACAAGAGGCAGTTTAGCACCCCAGGATTAGCAAAGCAAGGAGCTGTTTCCATCCCTAGATCTGAAGTGACCGAGGGGTATTTGGGAAAGGATAGCCTTATGGAAAATATTCCCTGGCAGGGGCAACCAATACACAGATCAGGAGATGGAGCAAGAATAATGATCTCAACTTTACCTCCCTCCTGTTCTCCAAGTTCCTGCTGATGCTTCTCTTTGGGTGACTCCCAACTAGAAGCCAGAGGGCAAGGAAGCCTGTTGATGATCAGCTTCCTATTGCACAGAGCAGGGTGGAAGGAAGAGAGTTGACCTGGAAGATTCATAAGACATAGAGCACAGATGCTATAGGAAGAAAGAAGAGTTTGTCACAGTGGATCTCATACGAAATTCTTTATATAACAACCTTGTTCAAGTCAGTATGAATTGTGGGACTGATTGATACAAAACCTTCCAAATGAGGGGGAAACCTAGTCATTCAAGGCTTGGACATGTCCCATATAGTAAAAGGATTTTTGGATACAACTGTTATTGTAGGGGAAATAAAATAGGCTATAGTAACAAGCAATTTGTGGAGTTTCATTAAAATAAAAGCTGAAAAAAGAATCACCAATTTAGTGATAAAAATCCGCTGGAATAGCAAAAATGTCTTTTACGGATAAATGTGGGTGCAGTTCAAGGAAGGAACTAAGAAGTCTAGGACAAATTATACTAAAGAGCATACAGGAACTGGGAGGAGAAAATCATGATAACTTGAAAAACTGGAATGTCGGAAGGGTTTATATACGTTTTGGGATATTTCTTTATGAAAAAGTATAAAGTGAAAGTTTGGAAGGTAGGACTTGAAGGGAAAAATTTGAAGTTAATAATTGTGATTTTTGTTATCTGTAGCTAAATTTAATGGTTTTGCAATTTTTTGGCCTGCTTTATTGAGTGTTGGATTTTCGGTGATGTTTAATTCATTTGAAACACATTTTTGTGAATTACTTAGGAATGAGGTAATGTTATAAAATGCAGAATATTGTAGCTTGCCAAAGTTTTTGGATAATTGTTTTAAGTGGTAGTATTACCCTTGGAAAATAAAATGTGGCTATTTTGGAAAGATAGCATTTCCTTCAAAGGTTAAAAATATATTGACAGCCCCCGAGATTCAGCAGGAATTTATCTTTAAGATAAAGCCCACATAAAAATTTTAGATATTGCCTGATGGCAGGGAGATAAATGGTTGTCAGAAAATGGAAAAGACTCATTTTCTAAGTCTGAGTGGCAATTTTCCTATAACTCTGTCACGTGGATAAAGTACTTGCCTTTCTGAAGCAGGCTGGCTGAAGGGAAGGAAGGACTGGCCAAGATTAATGAGATAAACCAAAATAATATTTATTTTCTGAGACACTCTATTAACATCTTAGAGTAGGTCTGCCAGAACCTTTCTCCCAGTATCATTATGCGGATGACATAGTTAAGATATTTATTAAGCTAATAGAAGTGGGAAATAGAGACTCCCTGCAGAAACATCTTTGGCAAAAATGAAGGGATCTGTTATAACTCTGCATTATGTCTGTTGCTCTTCTTTTGCCTGATCTTATCATGTGTGTGTTTGAAATTTGTCCATTTTCCCTCCCTTTTATTTAGAGCTGAGTGAAGGAAACTTTGAATGTATATGGTGTCATTTTTAACATTTAAGAATAAAGATAACCTATGGTTAGCTGAAAAGCAATTCAAGCAGTAAGATTATTGCTTGTGTCAGAGAGAGAGAGGGACAGAGAAGTTGAGAGACAGGGAGACACAGAGAGGAGTTGTTAGTTTCAATTGTGACCTACAATTTAAAAAGTACTTTTTTTTTTTTCTTTTTTTCGCAGAGCACGGAGCCCAACGTGGGACTCGATCTTAGGACCCTGGGATCATGACCTGAGCCTAAGGCGGACACTTAATGACTGAGCCACCCAGTTGCCCTTGAAAAGTACCTTTAATCAACCAGGCACGATGTGTGTTTGCCTGTTTTAGCCTTTTACTTGTTTGTGTATTCAGGAGTATTTCCAATCCTGGATGAGTGCCATTCCCACATTCAGGAAAGAACTGTGTATAGGAGATAGTGCTGCCAGATACATGGCGGATATATTTGTTAATATACAGTATAATACAATTTTGGGTAATTTCCTTCTCTTTGCCCCAAAAGCTAACTGGCAGGTGTTAATGTAAGATAATTTGTGGGGAAGTCTTGAAGTTAGATCTTATTTCCCTGCCAGCAAGGTCATTATACCGTGAAAGTACCCAAAGCATTTAAAAGTATCTTATGCAAAATACAACAATAAAATGATCCACAGCATGTGTGTACCTTACCTTGTCCATCTTTTGGTTGTTTTAGTCCAATATTCACATCTGCATAAGTTGAGAGATTCTCAGGGGCCCAGTAATCTCACTCTAGAGAGAAATTGTTGCTAGTAAAGTATTTATCTTTCCAATCTTCTGCAGTACACATTTAAATGTGTAGATTCTCTATATTATACTGCAGTTTTTTAAAGATTTACTTATTTTAGAGAGACAGGGTCAGAGAGCAAGTGTGAGTGGGGTGAGGGTGGGGACGAGGTGCAGAGTGGCAGAGGAAGAGAGAGAATCCCAAGCGGACTCCTGCTGAATGTGGAGCCTCGCATGGGCTGGATTTCAACCCCATGCTCATGACCTGAGGCAAAGTCAAGAGTTGATCAGTTAACCAACCAAGCGCCCCAGGTGCCCCTCTGTATTATACTGAATTTTTAATCGTCATTCAATAGATGATAAATCAATACTTCTCGGTTACCTGATCCTTTCTTATGGTGGCATAACATGCTGCTGTATGGATATACTCTAATTTATTTTAAAAACTCTTTATTGGACATTTTTAGGTTGTTTCCAATTTTACTGATGAAAAAAATGCCTCTAACTAACTTCATTGTGCCATGTATCTTTACATTTTTTTTTTTTTTTTCCTGTAGGATAAATCCAAAATGTGAAATTGTTGTGGCGACATATACTTAGACTGTTGGGGTGCATTGAAACCATGCCATCCAGACCGCTCTTGCAATTTATATTCTGAGTGTAAGAACTCTATTTCCTTACACATTCACCAGCACTGGAATCCAACTAACATTTGCAGGAATAGTAGGTAAAAGGTGATATTTTGTTGTTTTAATTATTATATTTCAACTAGCTGAAAGGTTGAATAAAGTTTTGTTTTTTGAAACTGAAAATCCAAGTAGTTAAAAAATCCAAAAAAGGAATGGGGTTCCCTCCTTCTGCCCCAGCCCCCTACCAGAATGCATCCATTTTCCTCATTATTTGGTGCAGATGTTAAATGTTTATCACTTTTGTCTCACACAGTGCCACTTTAGGAACATTTTCTGTTTGCCAATGTTCTTCTGTAATGTTGTAACTGGTGTTACTTATTCTTACCATAATTTGCGTGGAGTCCTCTCCTTTTGAAGGAGTGAATTTCCCTTTGTGGGTAACTGAGAGGGAAAGTCCTCTGTCATCTGATAACATTGATGCTGATCCTGACATGACTCACTAAGTGGATCCTATTTCTTTCCACCTTAAGGGTGGTGATTTTTGCAGCTTTGAAAATAGCTCGTATTTAAGATTTGCCTGTTACTTAGTTTTTTTTTCTTCCCCTGAACAATTCCTTTTATATGGCTGTGTATATGTTTCTTGTTGTGTTATTGCAGTTGGATCAGAGCACAAATGTCCAAACTCAATAGTCATTGTCATTTGATAGTTGTTAAAATTTCCACCACACACATTATTCTCTGAGTGTTCAAACTTGGCTATCATAGTAATAATGGAATATTTTGTTTGCATGTTATATTTAAGAAATCACATTGAACTTATTGAGTCTAGTAAAAGTAATGTGCTTGAGATTTAAAACCTTGTGTATTAACATTTCAGTGATTTAATAGTAGGCATTGAGGTAGTAAAAAGAGGCACTTGCTCTGCTTTATGTGAGATTGATATTATGATACGTATGTGCATGGGAAGAATTGGTGACAAATGGATCTGTGAGTAAAGTTTTTCACATCATCTGTATCTAAGACCATGAGAATATGACTACCTAGAATAAAAATTTTTGAGTTTTTGTCACAATGATTTCTAAGTCCAAGATCTTAAAACATAAGCAATTTAATTGGAACAAAGTTTACTTTATCTGGAAAATGAGGATAACAGTATCATTCCTGTTCCACATTATAAAACATTGCATTTATTATCCAAATAAATATATATTTGACATGAAATCAAATATACATCTAATATCACCATTTTTCAATATTTGTTATTACCTAAGTCCTGTGTTTTTGCTGCTTATGGAAAAGGCTAAGAATTTTATTTATTTATTTTTAAAGATTTTATTTATTTATTTGGCAGGGAGAGAGAGAAAGTGAGAGAGAGAGTGCACAAGCAGGGGGAGTGGCAGGCAGAGGGAGAGGGAGAAACAAAGTCCCTGCTGAGCAGAGTGCCTGACATGGGGCACGATTCCAGGATCCTGGAAGGATCCTTGAGCTGAAGGCAGATGCTTAACCAACTGAGCCACCCAGGTGCCCAAGGCTAAGAATTTTAATGGCTGCTTTTGATGCTTCGTATTAATTGCATAAATTATTTAAGTGCATAGTTTATGTGTACATTTTTAAAAAAGGATCACTTTCTGTAAAGAGAAATAGGGATGTAACTGAGCGGGGGAAAACCAGGCAAATATGCTTGTTTTGTACTTTTATCTTGCTTTCTAGTCTTTCTTTTTACATTTGGGGTCCAGTTTTTAATACAGTATCAAATATATGCATTAAATTAGTATAAGAGAGTCTACCTCAAACACTTTTAAATAGAACTATTTCTGTTTTACCAATAAGGAAATGGAATCTCAGTGAGGTTAAGCGACTGGCTAACGTTCACAGGGCTAGTAATAACAAGAGAGCTGGACCTGGCACCCAGAGCTCTTTGGACCCAAACACTGTTCCTACCCTCAGTGTTCCTTGTCACCTGGAGCATTTGTGTTCATGTATCCTTATTGTCTGTTTTTTAATTTCATGAATACTAGCTGAGAGTAGTAGAAAGAATATTGTAGTAAAAGTCAGGAATCTGGGGTTCCAGGTTGACTTCTTCTGTTTTATTAGCTCTGTGACCTTTGGTTATGATCGAAGTTTCCCTGATACTCTGGAGAATGAAGCTAGGAATACCATCTGCTTTTTTTATACCCATTTCACAGGACTGATATATGTGCTTAATGAAAATTTTATATAAATATATGAAACTTTGTGGCAGACTGAATTATTGTTAAGAATAATTTGTCCCTATGGAAGGATTAATACTTCCCTTTTCCACGGATATAAGAGTGAGCATATGTTTTGCTTTAATCAATAAAATGTGAGCAGAACTGATATGCTTTGTTATAAGCAGAAGCTGTTGGTTTCTTTTCCTTGACTCTATTCCTTTTCATTTCTTCCTGATACTTTTTTCTTTGAGCTCATCTCTTTTTTGTCATAGTTGCTGAACACAGCCAAGTGTTACCCACACATAGTATTAAACAGGTACAACTGTTAAAAGATAAAGCTTCCAAACCCTCATGCAACAGAAAGCCTTTAATTAGCAACACAGGCTAATTCAAGTAGACAAAACATCTTAAACAAAAGCAAGGGTGTGGTCATAAATCCCATTGTTAAAATCTTTAAGTTGACTAAAATGATACCCACTAAATTCTTTCAACTAGATAAAATTTCCCAGGGAGAAGAAATTAAGATCATGGCTCTCCCATAGAAGCCTGATAAGCTTAGTCTGGAATGGAGGCATGTTCTAAAAAGAATTACTATTGTGGTTCTTGGCGCATGGTGCTGATTTAGTCAAATAGACAAGAAACTTTTTTTTTTTTAAAAGATCAGCGTGACCCTAAATTTCACTATCCTTAACTAACAGATTCAATTTTTAGAACTTGCTGTGACCCTTAGGTTTCCAATTCTTTGTGAGCAGAAAATAGGATGAGAAATTTTCTGATTCCAGAAAGTTCATTTGCTCTAATTCCCTTCTAAAGAGGTCAAGGGAGATAATGGAAAAAGACCTTCCAGAGGGTTGGCCAAACACCACTGGTAACACTGGAATAGAAAGCTACTCTTCCAGGCAGAAACAAGGCTTAATCAAGAAACTTTATCTATTGTATTGATAAGATATTGTATTGATAAAAGAAACCTTATCTATTGGTCTAGAGCTGCCCCAACAGAATACTACAGACCTTATGAACAAGATACTGCAGACCAGATGGCTCAAACAACATAAATTTATTTTCTCACAGTTCTGGAGTCTGGAAGTCTGAGATCAGGGTGCCAGCATGACCAGTTTCCCATGAGGACCCTTCCTAGCTTGCAGACAGGTGACTTCACTGTGTACTCACATGGTCTTTCTTTGCAGGTGAGACAGCAAACAAGTACAAGCCCTTTGGTGTCTCTTCTTATAAGGACACTAATCCTAATGGATATAGGCTCCAACTTTATTCTCCCATTAAACGTAATATACTTCTGTAGAGGCCCCATCTCCAAACATAGCCGCACTAGGGGATTAGGGCTTCAACGAAATTCAAAATTCATACGAATTTTGAAGGGACACAAACATCCAGTTCATAATACTTTCCTTCAGGGTAGGGTCCTTACAATGCTTGCCAGCGGGATTTTAGAAGTACTATGGATAACTGGCTGCTTATATCTGCCATTCTTCCTGTTTCTGAATGGGTGTACTTTTTATGATGGGGGTAGGGAGGACTGATAATTTGGTTTTTCAGTTCTAGTCCTTAGCATCAAGAGGAACCACCTATGAATCTAGTGTTGAAACTCTCAAGAGTGCAAGCCTTATGTCTTGAGGGGATGATGGGACTTTTGGATTGCTTCCTTGTGCAGCAAGGAATTATTATAGTTTATATTTGGAAAGGGGATGTTAAATACTTGAAAGTAAAAGAGCAGATGTTATGTATTATTATATGGTTTAAAATTTTTTTTTTCTGCCTCCTTGCTGTGACCCTTCTTGTCATGTATCTGTTGCCCTGTGAAAGAATTCTATATCAGAATCTTATTGCTGTTAGACTTGGCAATATGACTTGTTTTGTTTAACCAAGAAAATGTGAGCAAAAGTGATGTTTGTCTTTTAAGGAGAAATGTTAAGCCAGAGTATGCTTCATGATGAGATGTCCAACATCCTAGATAGGATCCTAGATACTCTGTCAGCCTGAATACTGTTGAGAAGATAACATTGAGCATGACCATAATGGGCATGTGGCTTGAACGAGAAAAAAGCACAATAAGACAAAGCTTTTGTTGTTGTGAGCCACTGAGAGTTTGATGTATATGGGGAATTCATGTTATATTTGGTGTGTAAGTTATATCTAATTAATCCAAATTGACCAAAGGATTAAACATACTATTTTATTTAATTTCCCAGTATTTTGAGGTTAAGACTGAGCTATAGAAAGGCTTGTTTTCATATTGAAAAGTAGCCCAAAGAAGAATTGAATCATTTATTCTATTTCAGTGTTAGTTTTATAAAATCCACTAGGCTGTTCTAATAGTAAGTTTGGAATAAAGTCTTTAGATGAAGAATGGAGATTTTGGAAAAGAATTTGTTCTTCCAGGGAGTGTGCCATGATTCTATCTCCTTTACCGTATTACGACAGGGGTGTACGGTACCATTTCTGCTTACAGGGACGACAAGCATGCTGACTTGTCCAGTCCTGTTTCGTTATAATAAATTCAAGTTGACTTCAGCAGCATTTTCTATGAATTGGCCAAAGCAATTAAGAGGCTAACTTTGCTTTTTCCTAATTTAAATTTAATTAATTCTCCAATGCAAGATCTCTAGCTTATCTGGTCTTCATTAAGGGTCTGTTAAACTATGAAAAAAGTATCACAGTTTTGGACATTTACACCATTACATATAACATTAATTGCCAAAGTGTACTAATTAGCTGATTAAAGCAACTGTTCTTTGTATATATGTCCTTTCACTTACTCTAGAGTCTGCACTCTGAGTAGTGTTAGGAGCAGAGAGAAGAATTTTTGTGTGATAAGGGAAAGGGTCACCTGAGTCTTCCATGATCATCAGTATTCCTTACGAAGTTGCACCAGCTTAAACTCCTTCAGTCACCACCCTGTCTTCAATCACTCGAAAGGACTGGGTGCTCATTAATAAGCTTCTCCATTCAATTTCTGGTGCTGAGCATAGTGTTGAGGGAGGGAGATTAAATGGGCTTACTCAGCACTGAAGATAGAGTCAATTGATCTTCCAGGCAGTGAATACTTGATCAGCTCTTCTCATACTTACCAGTGTCTCTATGTGAAGATGTCTGAGATTGGTGAACTGTAGTGACCTAGCCAAGTGAGATACCACAGGATGTGCTATAATTGTAAAGATGATCTATCCACCTACATTAAGGCCCAGAATAATTTGTGGGCATCAGGGCCCAGGCTAATAAGCAAGATTTTTTTCTTATCCTGCAATAATTCCAAAGTCATAAATTCTGTATGTTTCTATCAAGTGAATGTAAAATACTGTCTCAGTACAAAAATCTTAATTTTATAGATGAGAAGTACAAATATTTGCTTGATGTGATTCATATGATGTGAGAAAAAGAAAATCGAAACAGAACAGTTCCACATTGTCTGATTACTATAGTGCTCAGAACGTCAAAGTACAATATACACACTGATAATAGTCCCAGTCGGAGAAATCTTTGTGGTGAGAAAGTTGAGTGTTCTGGGAGTCAGTCCACTGAAGTTTTACAATGAGAACATTTGAAAATAGTTGACTTCCTTTACAGAAATAGAAAAGAAAAGTTATTTCTATTATCAAAATAGTGCATTATTTGAGAAGTCTGTGTCTATGTTTTCTGAATATTGCTAGTAGAAATACTAAGAGAATGCATGGAAATTTCCAAATGTTGTGGTTCTTAAACTTCAGTCTCATAAACTTCTAATATTATATATTATGTACTTTCTTGTTTTGCTGTTTGTTTAGCTTTGCATTTTATATTCCTTTTAATCAGCTTACGCTCTCCAAATATTTGGAGAAGGTAAATCCTTTTAGTCAAGCCTTCTTGCAGTGTAACAAGGGTAATTTAATATTCTTGTTCATATTTATTTAATACCTAGTTTTTTTTAACTGCTTATTCAGTTTTAACAATCAGCTTATGTGTTGGCAACGTATTTCTATTGATCACTCACAAGTAATTTCTTGTACAATGGCTTGGTGAAGGCTTATATTTATTTTGGTGCACATTTTTAACATTGACTTTTCTTTCTATGTAAATAGGGCTATTGTTAAGGAAGAGTACAGTTTTTCATTAGTGTGTGTTGAAAAAAGGTTAAGTCCTTCTTATTGGGAAAAACCATTAAGAGATTATTACCCCCCAAATTGATAATCTGTGTTGGTATTTCATACAGGATATAGTGTATATATGTAGTACAAGCTATATAAATTGTATCTTATTTAGGAGCTAGTACAGGAGTCTGGGAAAATACTGATAAATGGAGAATCAAATGTGAAAATATTTCAAAATGGTTTTGATTTGGTTCATATATATTTGGGAATATTAATAACATTAGAAATGATTATGAGTAACAATATGAAACTTTAGCTATAAAAGAGCCCCAGAAATTGCTTTGTCCAACTACTATATTTTAGAGATAAGAAAAATGACCCAGATGTATCCAAGCCCATGGTGCAAGGAAGTGACAGATTAGAGGTTTGAATAAAAAGATACTTTGTGGCTACTCATTGCTCTTTCTTCTGCTCAAAGTTGACTCCTTATGTTCTTAAAAATCACAACTTAACTACTTTATTAGAGAAAAGTCAAAGCAGAGTACTCCTATCAGTTTTTTTTTGTTTATCAGATCCAATGGGCATTAGTTGGTGTCATGACATAGTAAAATGGTGATTCTCCTTGAAATAAGTTCTAAAATTAATAATTTTAGAGAGAATTAGTGGAAATTAAGAAACTGATAATATTTAGTTCATCCAAAGACAGGTTTAATTTCCTTAAGATCTTGTGTCTAGCCTAGAACTCATCTTTTCTTTCTAGGTACAATTTCTTTTCTTCTATTTACTGGACTAAAGGCCTGGATAAAGAATCTTGCTAAAATTCTATTATTCTATTATTTATGATATGTGAGAATGTCTATTACAAAAAAATGAGTGGGAGTTATTTATAAGAAACATATTCTTACAAACACTGTTAGGTAGGAATGTGACTTCCCTACACCATTGTCTCTCGTATAGGTCCATGGTATGAGAGCATCCTAGCATCTCTTCACCTCTTTATTCACTCTGCTCCTGGCAAATAAGGGTCACTTCTGTGATTGAAGAATTTGGGAGAAATGCACTTGCTATGTTTATCTCTGTTCTGTCCCCCCCAACCGCATCCTTTTTCCTGTTGGGGGCAGGCTGGCTCAAGAAGCAGAATGAGGAGAGCTTCTGCGGCTGAGTGTTGCCTGTAACCAGGTGATAAAATCTTGGGTTTAGTTAGAAGGGTTGCTTCAGTTCTCACAATAAGCTATGTCCTTTAACTCAGTCTTTTTAGGTAGTAAGTATGATATTTATTTTATTTACATTCCTTCCTTATCTAAATTTTCAATTTGTTTGGAAGAAACAAGGACCCTACAGACTTTGACAGATGCTCTAGGCACCAACTAATTAAAAATATAACCCACAAAATATTTAAAAATTAGCTTAAGATCATTGTAGGGAGAAGGAAAACTCCCATTTCCCCCTTCCCACTCAACAATATAAGTGAACTCTATAATGAGTGAACAGTGTTAGGCTTGTTACAAATGACAGAATTTCTCCTCATGATACCTTCTTGGCCCTGCAGTCCCAATCTTGTTCTATATGATGAGATCCTCCTCTTCCTACCTTCTGGGAGTTGATGCTGGACTCATTCTTTCTCCCCCTTTCTCTCTCAAAGCCATTAATCTTGCACATTCAGTATTCCACAGAATCCTGGCTATATCAAACCTGCAAGATTCTTTTTGAAAAGTTCACATTTTAATTTTTAATTTTTTGTCCACTTTTCCTCTCCTAAAACTGTTCTCCTTGGAGTCTCTTTTTTTCTCATACATTCCTATAATATTCCTCTCCTCCAATCCCCCATACTCACATATACCTTCCATATATATAACTATATTTCTGTATAGTGAATGTAATCCTTACATTTTGTATTGTCTAAAAATGATGATAGATTTGTATCTCACCCACTTTACCATTTATATTATGTATCTATCTGCTATTACTCTTCATACGCACCAAAGAGGAGTTTCTGGAATTGAAAATATGAGAGACTTTACCTGACTTTACTCACAACTCTTAAAAAAGGAAGTCAGTAATGCATATGGAAAGTCCATTGCAATCTGCTGAGCTAGATACAGTTCTTGATGTTGAGGGACAGCTGCAAACTTGATTTTTGGAAGGAAGTATGTACAACTAAGTGTTTGGTGAGCGTCAGTGGAGAGCATTTTTCTTTATCTCTTGTACTTTCTTTGTTCTGACTATACCTTTTAATATTTCATATCTTACAAATCTTTACTCAGAATGTAGTGAAAAGCACCATTTGAAATATTCTTTTGGAGCCATACTATTAAAAAGAGAGAGATTTTACCAAAAAATAGAAAGTGGTTAGTGCCTCATTTGATAAAAATAAAAATCAATAAGAACTTAAGAAAATTTTTCAAAATGACACAGTCCAAATCAAATTTAACTAGTGCTGAAAGAATCTTGTTCATATGGATTTGAAATTCAGGTCAACTATTGAGGTCAAAACTACTTATCAAGTTTTATCTGTGGCACTGGGATTAGTTGGCTTCATGGACAAAGGAAAAATTCACTTAAAAACTGAGGCAAAGTTCACTGAAAATCAGTTGTGTTGAGCTGATGTTGAGTAAATTGCTCTGTGACGGACTGAAGAAAGGGAACTCTGGAGGATAAGGGAGAATCTCTGTTAAGGAGAGCTTAGTCCCAGTCCCATTTTGAAGCCTGAGAAACAACCAGGTCATGCTGATGCAAGGTGAGTGGGTGATGGGGAAGGTCATCCAATTGACTTGGAGGTGTATGCTGAGCCCAAAGCAGCATTTGTATTAATAGGGAGCAGGAGGGTTTAAAAAATGAATCTTTGTATATGTTGACCATACTTCAATGAAAAAAAAAATTGGTTTCATTAAAAAAAATTAGTTCTGAAAGATCAACAGGAAATGAGCTATTGACTATGTGTTGACATTTCAGGTCATAAAAAGACTGGAAGTAACATAAACATACCCTTCAAATATGCTGATAGATTTGAATGACATTTACATAGGAAAAAGAGATTAAAATCACATTTCTCCCCTCTTAAGGCTATGTGTACCAAGATTAGGAAATTAAACAATGGCCTTTTCTAAGGAGTTTCTAATTTATAATGCCTGGTTTTGCTCCAGGGTCTTGGACATTGAGACCAATATCCAAGTTGACCCCATGTCCTGGTGACCTTTAGGTCCTTTCTGTTGACAAACAATGCCCTCTTAGGGCAATTTTGTGTATTTTTTCTTCAACATTAACCAAAAGGGTAAGCTAAATTGAATCATGTCCCAGAGCTAATGTTGAAAAATAATGGTGTTTCCAGAGCTTTGACGTATTTTTGTTAATACAAGCTGAATTTCAGAGCAAACCTTTCCTTATATCATGTGATTT
The DNA here is from genome assembly GCF_002288905.1 of Enhydra lutris kenyoni. Taxonomy (NCBI): domain Eukaryota; kingdom Metazoa; phylum Chordata; class Mammalia; order Carnivora; family Mustelidae; genus Enhydra; species Enhydra lutris. The sequence goes on from NW_019154101.1 coordinate 14,945,134, forward strand.
TTTTCTTTCTAGAACAGAGGTCACATATAACAACTTTTGAGCTCAAAATGGCTGATATGTAGTTTTCATTTGTCCTTTTTTTCAGTTTGATAAAAAATTGAGAGCATTAAAATAAGAATGTTGATCTCCAGATTCTCTTGAAAAATTAGAAGATCTGGTACCACTTTCCTCACTTTCTGTATAACAATGACTTGATGGAATACAGTAGTGCTGCATATCCAGGCAGAGCAGGTACTTTCTGATATGGCACCACTCCCTGTGTTTTATGTTAGATCAGCTTCATTACTTATGCTACCTGAGTGGCCTCATAGGCATTTGCATGTGTGACTCTGCTTTTGATGGTCTAGGACTTTCACTAGTGCTTGACCCTTCTTCAGATTGTGTCCGCAGGCTTTTGTGCTCATCTTGCCAGTAATGTTATTTTCCTATATATTTAAAAAAACAAAATATTAGAACAGCCTTGCAAAATCAATCCTTAGCTTCCTTCCAGCAATTATGTTAGACTTCACCGTTTTGATCATCCTTGATTTTAAAAATGTACTGTATCAGTCCTATTGGTGGTGGTGCTTGTGGAGAAGATGAGAAAATGAATAAATAAGTTGGTCAATGGAAACATTTCTTTTGTGCAAAACAAAATCCATGTTGTTCTTGGGTTCCCATCTCTTTTTCTGACAGGACTTTGTTATGTTGGTTTTTCTCCTGAGATGTAACTAACCTATGCCACTTTGCTGCCTTTCATCTCTCTGGCAATGTGCTACATTAATGATTAAATTTCAGTGGGTGGATGTGTGAACACTGTAGGCAAGCTGCTCTCTGGGGGAAAAAATCTCTCCTACCAGTCTTTATTTTTCTTGACTTACCAAGTGGCAAAACCCACAGCTTACTGCCCTGATTCAGTGAGTAGAATAAATTAAGGTTAGCTGTATCTACATTGTGATTCCAGTTGTGGTGACGACCCACTGTTAAATGGATTCCAGTTTACTTCCTGAACGATGTCATTCTTAGTTTTTAGTTGAATCCTTAATGTACTGCTTATCTAGACATTTCTGATGGATATGGAAAGAATGTTAATTTTCTTTTTTTTAAATCATACAAAAACATAAATACACACAATAGATATGAAATAATCATCATCTTATTATCTCTTTTTCAAAGAGGGCTGCGATTTCACATTTCTTTGTAAAAAATTAACATGATTATAGAAGTTCTCCCTCCCTTTTTAGATGTTTTTTGATCTAATTTCAAGAATTCAATGAATTTTGTGGTGAACCAAGACCTAAAAGCCATAAGCTAAAGCATACCACCACACATTAAAAAATTAGGTACTTATTAATATTTTGGAAAATAATAGTGGTGTTAATTGATTTTTGCAACCTGTGCTACAGGACCACATGCAATGCAGATTGGGAGAAATTGGTAAGTTGATCATTGGCTTAAAACTGAATTTACCCTACAGGGGAGTAAGGTAGAGGATAGCACATTCAGTGAGATACAAGTAGACTTGAGAGAAAAGCAAATAGTTTGACCAATAAGGAAAAGAAATTAGAAAATAAAAATGAAAAGAATATTGATGATGCATTCTCAGGTTGGAGATATATAAATACTTTTTAACACAGGAACTAGTTTTATTCGTCTTTGAATCTCCAGTGCTGAGGCCCATGCCGGTGTATGGAGAAACACTCAGTAACTGTCAGGTGAATTACCTTGACTATGGCTGTGTGAAATTAGGCTGCTACTCAGATTTCTATGGAGAGAACAGCCTGGTGGGAACACTTGCTTCCCAAGGACCTATCACTGATAACAAATGTCCTTCAGAAAATGAAGAAAAGATAGGGCAACATGGTACTGATTGCTGTAATAAAAATACCTGTACTTAAAGATGAGTTATATTCAGTGTATTTAAAGAGACCCTTATATGGGCAGGTCTTGAAGATTCTCCTGGCTGATGCAAAAGGAAATGAAAAGTGGTGGTGCAAATGTTATGTAATAAAGAATTAGAAAACCTAATTTTACTTTCCTAGGAGAAATTAATGCAGCAAAAACCACAGAATTTTAGCTCTCTTGAGTGTACTTTCCGGAATACTGAAAAGGAATGTTACACTACCTTAAGCTACCAAAAAGACAAATAACTAAGTTGGTACCAATACTTTTCTTTTTAAAAGTAGTATTAAACATCTTAAAGAGTGCTCAGAGTTTTCCACGGCTTCCATGTGACCCAATAATTTTTGAGAACACCTGTCATAGGCAAACTTCTAAGGTTTCCCAGTCCCCTGGTGTTCATGCCTTATATAATCCTTGGCATGGTGAGTGTGATGAATTTTACTGCATGCTTATGTTATATTACATGGACATCTGATTTTAAGACAAGGAGATTTTTCCAAGGGCCTGACCTAATTACATGAGCCATTTACGAAAAGAGAGTTTTTTCTTGGCTAGTGGCAGAAGAGGAATTCTAGGATTCAAAGCATGAGAGGAATTTGGTGCCTCATTACTGATATGAAGATGGAGGAGGCCATATGGCAAGAAATGTGGGCAGCCTCTAGGAGCTGAGAGTGGCTCCCACTAATAGCCAACGAGGAAATGGGGACCTCAGTCCTACAAAGGCAAGGAATTAAGTTCTATTAACAGTGAGAATGAACAATAGATTTTTCCACAAAACTTCCAGACAAAACTTAGCCTGACTCACACCTTGATTTTAACCTCGTAAGCTCAACACAGAGAACCCAGCCATGCCATTCCAGACTTCTGATCTATAGGACTGTGAGCTAATACATTTGTGTTATTTTATACTGCCAGTTTGTGGTAGTTTGCTGTGCAGCAATAGAAAATTAATATAACAAGGTGCTTTGCCGTTCTTGATCATAAAAAAAATTCTGTTCTGCGTGTTCTTCTCAAATGTCTATTCTATGTTCCATTATTACTCAGTTATAAAGTATACTATTAAACAAGGAAGATTTTCCTCATTCTTTGACTCCTCTGATTAACTGCTTTGTTAATCCTGCCAAAATAATTTTTTTTCATTTTAAAAAGCTGTCATGTAATATATAAATATCTCATTTAAACAGTTATCAATAGTGTGGTAAAATTTGTGGAACAGATACTTGTCTCATTTTACAAATGAGGATGAGATACATAAAGAGGTAAAACTTGTTCAGAGTGGCAAAATAGTAGACTGGGCTAGAACACACATACTGGATTAATGTATTCTTTGATTCATTCACTTATTCAGTAGTATGTATTATAACAAACATTGTTCTAGGTGAAGAGAATACTGTAGTGATCAAAACAGAAAAGTAATATTCTAATGGGGCTTATGTTCAAATTTTGGGCATTTAAAAATACTTTCACTATAGTATGGTGTTTGTACGCCTTTTTAACCTTATGAAATGTAGCATACATATTTATTGAATACTGCACCAAGGTATAGTTCACTGCTCTACAGCAAAGAAAACACTTGCATAAACACCAATAGGTCAAACTACAGTAAATAGAAAATACTCCAGGAGTCTCCTGAGACCCACTCTTAATCACTAACCTCCCTGATGGTAGCCATTTATCTGACTTTTATACCCCTGGGGCAAATAATACTAATCTTCTTTCTTGCTTCTATTGTTTTACCACCCAGGCTTGCATCCCTAAATATAATTGATTACTTTTTTTAACTTCAAAAAAATGGAACCATGTAGTATATTTTCTCTTGTGTATGGCTTATCTTAATATGAAAACCTTGTGAGATTTATCTGTGTTGTTTTGTTCATTTTCATTGCTGTATAGCATTTATGTAAATGTACCAATCTGTCTATTCTATTTGATGGACCTTTGGGTTGTTTCTTACCTTTGAATACCCTTGCACATGTTTTTTTGTGTACATTTCTGTTTGTTACATATCCAGTAATAGAAATGCTGGGTCAAAGGGTGTGGGTTCAGCTTTTGTGGATACAGTCAACATGTTTTCCAAAATAGTTGGGTGGATAGGCTTTATGGTGACTCCCAAAATATTACACTTCTTGGTGTCCTTGCCTTTGTGTAATCATTTTCCCTCCAGTGTGAGCAGAACCTATGGTTTGCTTTTAACCAGTGGAATATGACAAATGTCATTCCCTTGACTAGATTATGCTAAATAGCAAAGATGATAGGGTAGTCACTTTCATGATTAGATTATGTTGTGTAAGACCATATTTAAACAGACTGGAGCAAGAGACTCCCTTATTGGCTTTGCAAAAGTATGCTGCCATATTTTTTGAGAAGGCCTACACGGGAGACCAACGAACTCTAGGTAGCCTCCATGAACTGAGAGTAGTCCTTAACTGATGGCCAGCAAGTAAATGGGGACCCCAGTCTGTATCGAAATGAATTCTGCTAACAACATGAATGATTTGGAAGATTCTTCCCCAGTCAGGACTCCTGATGTGACTGAAGCCTGGTTGACATGTTGATCATACACTTCTGAAGCTTTGAGCTGAGGAGTCAGCAAAACCAGGTCAGACCTACAGAAAATGTGAGAGGATCTGACCCACAGACATTGTGAGGCAATAATGTGTTGCTTCAAGTTTCTAAGTTTGGGATAATTTGTTATGCAGCAAAGAAAACTATTATTTATACACCCAGGAGCAGTGTATGGGTTGGCAGATGTGGTATAGTTGGTATTGTAATTTTAGGCATTCTAGCAGATGTGTAGAATTATCTCACTGGGGTTTTAATTTGCACTTCCCTAACTTTCATTGAAGTCAAGCAACATTTCATAAACTTGTTAGCTATTTGGTTTCCTGAAGTGCCTGTTAAAATCTTTTGCCCATTTCTCTTGAATGTCTTTTTCTTATTAATTTAGGAGTTTTTAATCTTTCTAGATAGGAACCATTTGTTGCTTAATGAATTGCAAATATATTTTCCTACTCTATGACTTAATTGTTCTTCCATTTAATACATCTTTTGATGAACAAATGTTCAAGTTTACCAATTTTTTTTTTAATGGTTGGTGCTTTTTGTATCTATCTCTACCCTGAGATCATGAATATATTCTTCTATATTAGATTAGTAACTTTTATTGTTCTTGCATTTAAATTCAGATTTATATATACTCACAGTTGATTTTTGTGTCAAATGTGTAGTTGGTGGGGGGGGGTCACCTGTTTGTTTGTTTGTTTGTTTGTTTGTTTTTTGTTATAGATACCAAATTGGCCCAGTACTGCCCAAATCTGTCTCCATAATTTATAAAGCTACTTTATTATAAATCAACTATAAATAAATAACTCTGTGTTACTGTCTCTTTATTCTAAGCCAATGGTCAAATTGTCTATCCTTGACCAGTACCATCCTATCTTAACCTAAATTTGTTATTAATTTTGATATCCAGTATACCAGGTTCTCCCTTACTGTTTTTCTCTAGAAGTGTCATTTCTATGTCTATTTCTATTTAAAGTTTAAATTCAGCATGCTAAAATCAACATATAAAAAAGCAATCTGTTGAGATTTTGATAGATATTACATTGATCTATAGATCAATTTGGGAAGAACAGTCATTTCCCAATCCATAAATGTAATATATACCTCCATTTTATTTAGATTTTCTTTAATTTCTCTTTGTAATGTTTTATAGTTTTATGCATAGAAATCTTACATACCTGTTGTTATATTTATTTCCTAGGCATTTCATATTTTTGATGTTATTGAAATTTTTATCTTTAATATTTGATTTTTGTTATTATTGAAATAGCAAATGAAATTGATTTTCTAACTCATATCAGTTTTAATAATTTATTCATAGATATTTGGATTTTCTGTAAATAATTATAGTATTACTTTTGCCTTTGTAATTTTAACGTCTCTCTTTTTTTACCCTACTATTCTGGCTAGGAGTTCTAGTACAATGTTAAATTTAAGTGATTATAGCATGCACCCTTATTTCTTTACTGATCTCAAAATAGAAGAATTTAGTATTTTATATTAAGTTTGATATCTGCTGTTGTTTGATATCTGCTGTTGTTTTTAAAAATATCCCTTATAATACAACAGAGTTCCTATCTTTTATTCCATGCATGCAGTTGTTATGAAAAATGGATATCAAAATTCAGCATTAATATTTTTAACATCAGAATCTATTTTGGCATTCCTTGAGATGACCATATGAACTTTATCATTCTGTTAAAGGTATGAGACACATTAATTTTGAAATGCTAAAAAACCTTTGTATCCCTGTAATGCATTCAGATTTGTTTATATTTTGTTGAGGATGGACTCTCTTATATTCATGCATTTGTGGGCTCTGTTATCATTGATGTTTGCCTCAAAAATTGGGCTTGTGGATGGCTTTTCTTTTTCTTGTACTCTAGAAATGTTTGTATAATATTGAAATTATTTTTCCTTAAATATTTGGTTGATTTCTCTGGCGATGTTATGTGGAGTTGTGGCTTTTTAAACTGGTTTATGTTTGATCAGATACTCAGTTTCTCTTATAGTCGTAGGAGCATTCAGATTCTCTATTTTTAAGTGTCACATTGGAAATTAAGTTTTTTAAAAAATTATCTGTCTAAATAGTCTGATATAGAGACATACATAATATCTTTTCATGTTAATGAAAAACTGTAGTGCTATTCCCTTTCCAAGTCTATTGGTGTTTATTTGGGTATTCTTTATTTTTCTACATTGATTTCACTAATGGTTTATCCATTTTATTCATCTTTCTATGTTAATAACTAATTTTTATCATTAGTGTTTTCTCCTATTATTGGTTTTAAGTTTCTGTTCTTTATCTGACTTTCTGAAATAAAAGTTTAGATAATTGATTTTCACCCTTAATTCTTTCCTAGTTATGCATGTGGTGTTATAATTTACTTTCAAAGTATTTATTTTTAGCATGCAAGTTTTTATATATCATATTTTCATTATTGGTCACTTAAAATATTTTCTAATTTTACTGTGTTTATACGTGATCTTATGGGCTCATTAATAAGTACAAGTATAACTTTTAATTTCCAAATGTTTAGAGATAGTCTAGTTATCTTATTTTAAAATTCATTTCTATCTTAATTCTGTGATTTCAGGTCTTTCCTCAGTAATGTCTCTTCTCAGATATTATCTCTTTAAATATTACTCTGACCATTCTCTCATGTGTTTTTCTCTTAAATTTCAGTTGCATACATAGTAAATCCTTTCACTGTCTTTTATGGCTTTTATTCTCTTTATTATTATTATTATTTTTGGATTTTTCTATCTTGTATAAATTTTAGATTTTATTTCAGTTCACTGATTCTTTCTTCAGCTGTGTCTAATCTGCTGATACAGTGAGCCACTGAGTTCTTAATTTTGTCTGTTTTATTGTGTTATTTACTGTCTAGAATGTCCATTTAGTTAATTTCTATGACTTTCAGCTTTTTGTTGAAATTTCTAGTCTTGTTTTTCATCTCTTACTATAAAGCAAGAACACTCATTTTGTTTAATTTATTTTTTTATTTTTTAAATTTTATCTATATTAAAGACTTGGGAGGATAACCATAATCTGTAGACCTGTCTTTTACTGGTGTTGCTTTCTACTCATATCCTGTTGTCCACATGTGTACAAGATAATTCTTTATTTTGAGCCTGAAATTGTGTTTGTAATATTGTGTGAAGAAATAATTCAGAACTTAGAGTGATATCATCTTCTATTTCAGAGAACTTATATTTATTTCTGCCTGCAGATCTATCACTTTGGAAGCTAGGCTACTTGCTCTCAGATAGCCTTAATATAATAGCAGGGACTTGCAAGATTCAAAGTTGGGCTGCAGTGGCTGAGAGGTCCATTTTCATTTCCAGTTCACCTTTATTCCTAGATTGTAGCCCTTTAGAAACCTACTCTACTATGAGGCAGACTCACCAATATGTATTTTTTCCAGCTTCTTTACTTGTCTTCATCTGAAGAGTTTGCTTGAATTACCTACCCAATGGCTTTGGAGTGAGTCCTTGAATTTACATGTATTGTATTTACTTTGGAAAATATCCCATGTGTATGTGTGTATGTGTGTGTGTGTATATATATATATATATATATATATATATATATATATATATAAAACTTTGACATTTGCGCATTAGAATTTTTGGTTTCATTCCCTCATAATTAAGCTAAAGATAACTTCATAATTACACATGGCAGAAAATAATTTGTGATTTTGCTAATGAATGAACTTGATATAAGAGGCTGGGTGTGGTGATTGGGTAAAGTTGGCTGTTAGCCAGTAATTCAGCCCAGCTAACCAACCAATACTCGGATATACTGTTTTCTATGCAGAGTTTTCATTCTCTGTGGTGATATTTCAAAATTTGAGGATTGTAAAACGTTCCAGGAACATTCTGATATAAAGTCAAGGGTTTAGTGTGCTTCATTTTAATTAGTAAAGAAAATGTGTTTTCCTCACTTAAGTTTTGAAATCTTATCACAACTTTTGCAGAAAAACAGTTGAAATATGGGGTAGCAAAAACATCTTGAAGAAATGAAAATGTGAGCTAGAGATTGTATGAAGAACTCTATCTATCATAATCAGCTTCAGAAGCCAGTCACATTAGACCATTCATAAACATATGCAATTTTACCTAGAAACATCTCAGCATTCTTCCTTTAATATATTAAAATAAGACAGTAGTGACTCTGTGTTCTTCAAAATAAGGAGATTAACATTTGAAAGGTCAAAACACATTCTGATCTTGGGCATTAAAAGCTAAGTTCTTAAAATAGATTTTGACGCTTTAGTTACAGAACCTTTACTAGTATAATACAATCCAATTGTTACAAAGTTATGGAGCTATTTTATTTGATTTTCTTCTTTTTGTGATGTTTCTGGATTTGCATAAAATGTAATAAAATTCTTAGAATAGGGGTTTGGGGTTCACTGAATTTTCTGATTAATTGGTGCTCAAGCTTATAATCTTTTTATGTTGATAGAAATAAAAAAAAACATTTGCATCCACTTGACTGATTTAGTAGAATATAATGAATATAATTGAATTTCCTTTTTTTTATTATGATACTTACAATAAATGATTCATGGTGGTCATTCAGAACATAAGAGTTTCCTGTGTTGTTCAGGAAACTGAACTAAGTTTCTTCTAACTTTTGGTGTTAAGAGAAATGATTTTCTCAAACTGTGTGATATCAGTGTGTTTTCTTGCAATTTGACTTTTACTCAGGGTTACAGACCATGAGAATGGAATATAGCATGCAAATAATGGTTAATGGAAATAATACTTCTAAGTATTGGGGATAGATTTATTTCTAATTTGTGGAGGTGGAATATTCACTTTTTTGACAAAGATTAGGGAATCAAAGTAAAATAGAATTCTAAGATAGAATTTGCATCATTTGATATGATATTAGTGAAAATTTAGTGTCATTTCTGCCTTGCTGAATGATTGATACTTAATCTGTAATTGGAGAAGCTACACAGCAATTTCCTCTAATAGCTTACAAGCTATATCTAATTTCTCCTTGGGGGAGAATTTCAATCGTACATTACTCCCCAAATATGGACAAATTTGGCTGTCAGCTCTTTTTTGAATTTGGTATTAATCTTTCTGGGGAGCCTGCAGTTTTCATGTGTTACCACCATTATTTTTGATGTAATGAAGTTACAAAATCTTTTGATATTTTCTAAACTAAGAGTTAACATCTTGGTTTAAGAAAAAAATCACAGCAAACATGAAAATAAATCTCTTTGGTAGAAGTCTCTGAGTTCAGCTTTCCATATTAGCAATTATAATCATAGTCATAATGCTTCAATAAAGGGTTAGTGAAAGCCTGCTGTTCTGATGTGTGTCAGGCACTGTGATAAGCAGTTCTATGGACAGATGCTCTGCAGAGCATGGTAAACAGAATTTTAGATCTCATCTAGATCTCGTGGTAGCAATGATACCATTTTATATATGCATATGCATATACACACAGGTTTTTTATTTCAGAAAGCTTTTAGCATCTCATTTGATCCTCAGGACATACCAAGTTCTGAAGATGAAATTTAGAAATCTGCTAAGGTTCTTGATGATGTTATGGGTATGATGTCCTGTGTTATGAGCTTTCTACTAAGTCCAGAAATGAGTACTTTTCCTGCATTGTGTGACACAGGGGAGACCCTAAGTTGACAAGTGGGGGCTATTTTTAGCTTGCCTTTTTTTTTTTTTTTTTTAAAGTGCAGTATAGTAGCTAGGAATGCAGGTTCTAGACACTGTCTTAGTTCTGTCAGATTGAAAAAAATTATTATTATTATTTTAGAGCCTTAATTTTAGTTGTAAAATGGGTAAAATTGGAGAGAGTAAGACTTAAGATTTAAGTCAATGACTACCCTTGAAGGTCTAACTTCTGGTATTTCTTGTGTTGCTCACCAGATTAAATTGCCTATGAACTTGCCAACTCAAGAGTCTCTTATCAACAGAAAACCCATGGTTAAAAATATTCTTTCTTGCATAATCTCACTTTTAACACAAAATATATATAGTTTTACTATTGTGTTTAACCAGCAGAAAGTTGTGAAGGTTCTAGGAAAAACAAACCAATCAACCTGTTTCCATTCAGGGATTCCAGGAGGTAGACACAGGTCTTGGAGACATAGCTGGTAACAGATTATAGTCTTCATTCATTATAAGTCAGTTCTACTGATTTTGGAATTTAAGGTCTAGGTTGAGTTATTCACCTGATTGTCCACCTGAAATTTATGCCTCACTCCATCTCAACCTACTTTTTGGTCCTCATCCTATTTTAGATCCTTATCCTAAGCTCCTGTTTATGACCTTGCTCATGCCTCTTGGTCTTTGGTTTGTTTTTGCATTTGGTCTCCTCACCCTTGGCTTTGGCTCCTTTCCCTCCCTCATTCACTGTGAATTCTGAATTGAATTCACAGCATCTGCCTCTCCCAGCTCTAGCCCAGGGCTTCTCAAAACTTATATCCACAAATCACCTCAAAATATTATTTTGTTTTGTATTTTTTTTCATTTTCTCTTGCTAATTAAGAAATTGAGATATAATTGACATAAGTCAATTACTGTTTAATATGTGGATTTATTAAAATGCAGATTTTGACTTAGTAGGCCTGGAGCAGAGCCTGAGATTCTGCATTTCTAATAAATTCTCAGGAGCTGCTAATGTTACTGGTTCTGGGACCACAGTTGGAATAGCAAGGTTCATTTCAGTCAGTGTTTTGGTCCTTACCACCGCCTGCAACACAATCTCAGCTTCTAATTCTAGCAGTACTTCCTAGTAACATACTGTGCTTCTACTTCTGAGAAAGACTGTTGAACATGTATTTAATGTCGATAAACATCAAATTGAATCTACTTATATGACTTTCAGGGCAGTGGGGGAAGGATAATCTTTGAAGTCTTAAGTCTACTGTGGAACTATCAGATCGTTAAAAAGTTTCAATTTTTATGATTTTTATGTAAATATATCCAGGGTTCTCTAGTGAGTGACTATATATCTTCGAAAACAAATAAATTGCTATTTCTTTAAAATATACTGAGATAGAAAGACCTAAATCCTATGCCTTACATTCCGTTCAACATGAATAACATACTCAAGGCTGAATTGCTAGTGTTATGAAGCCACACTCACCAAAAAGATGGAGAATCTGAAACAAAGAAACCTGTAAAAGCTTATGAGATTACTGAGCATGCCTGTTTCTCTGTTGACAGTCATAGGAGGAAATGTAAGCATTTAGAAATGTCACTGAGGTTGGAATAATTTTTTTTCTCCTTTTAAACTACTTCAGTGAGAGAACAAAATAATAGAGTTGTTCTTGTGGTTATAGAAGATGTGTGCTTGGACTGTGGAGTCAAGAATAAAATCCAGCATTTAAATTCTGACTTCAATTTTCTGTTGGCCCAAATTATCACATACAGTACTTACAGTAGGAAAGTATTATCGGTATGTAGCATCTGCTTCCTACCCTATTTAGGTGTGATGATGATTTCTGTTCCCCATGGCCACACCGCCTCTTGTTGGTATGTTGATTCAGGAGTCGTCAATAGTTTGTGAATTTACAAATAGTCTATGTGTCAGTCATTCATTGCCCTAGTTTATGTCACCTTGCAAGTCAGGTTTATGTATTTTAATATGACATAAGAGGATGAACAGTTTAGAAAAAAATCTTGTGTTCTTTGACCTTCACCTTCACAGAAAAAATTTAATATCCATGCAAGAGACAGAAGTGCAACCAAGGCGTTAATTCCACTTCACTTGTAATAGTTACTTTACCACAAGCAAATTTCATTGTATATATGTTACTGTCTGACCCAAGGAGCTGCTTCCAGGACTGCCATTTATTTGCTGGGTATTAAGTTCACAAGAAAGCAATAGAAAGCTTCTCTCAGCCATTAGCTGGGGAGAAAAAGCTCTGTGTTTTACATCAGTGAATTTGGAAAGGGCAATATATTTAGTTACCTGTGTGTGAGGTGATTATACAATTGCTCTGTGTCTTTTTATGTAGTGATCAATTGAGAAGGCTTTAAAAGCTTATTTGAATTTATGGCTGTTGCCTGGCCCTCCTCTGGCTTTATATCAAGCAAGGTAAACAGGGTGAATTCACCCATGTGGGCTTCCTGTTTGACAACTTACTGGGGCAGTCACTGTTGAAAGCTCTCCAGTCACTCTGTATGAAAATGCTTATTAACAACATGGCAAAGGCTTAACTGTCCTCCAGAACTTCTTCCTAATTAATGCCTTTGTGGCTGATCTCCTTAGAGCTCCACAGCCTGCAGACTGGGACATGCTCAGCAGCCGGATTCTGATTCACAGGCATAGTAATTCGCAATGAGATTCTGAACGTGCCAGGTGAAGGGGCTGGCCTCCAGGGCCGTTTCCCCTAGACAGTTAAAAGATACTCAGCAAATTAGTCTGAAGTATCAGTTTTCTTTTTTCCACTCATTTTATTCTAAGAAAGGTATTAGGCATTAAAAAAAAAAAAAGTCTTTCATTTTACCCATGAGGGACAATGTTAGTGTTTTATATAAAAACCATATAAATAAGGTTGTCATTTTTGTTGCCAGAAGCAAGAAGTGTTAACTAAGCATGTTATTGCTCTTGGGTCATTTTGTCAAGATGTGAGACTGAGTCAACCTAATAAGTAGGATCTTATAGTCTTTAAGGTCTAATATATAGATGTCTATATAGGTGTTTATAAAGAGGTCATGACTCAGATGTAAAATAACTACAGGAATGGTAAAGTGGGATTATGGAAACTTCTCTGTGCCACTGTTCTAAATAAGGCATGTTCATGGAAGGTCTCTGAACTGGAAGAATAAGTAAGACCTGGTTTGAAAGGAAGTTAAATATTCTGATCAGAAAAGTAAAATTTTCTGGCCTATCAAACCTAACTGCATTCTAATCTTAAATCATTATATATTGAGCTGTTCACATTTTATGTCAAACATAAGTATAAATAGTCCTACACTATTTCATATCTTAGGAAACAGGTTCAATTCCACAGAGCTGGTGGGGATCCATGTGATTCATGATAAAAAATTGTTGTAAACTTTTACTAAAGTTCTATGAGGATATGGGACGCCTGGGTGGCTCAGTTGGTTAAGCGACCAACTCTTCTTGATCTGGGCTCAGGTCATGATCTTGGGGTCATGAGATCGAGTCCCATACCCAGCTCTGCACTCGGCATGGAGTGTGCTTGAGATTCTCTCTCCTTCTCCCTCTGCCCTGCACCACGCTCTCTCTCTCTCTTTCACAATCGATCAATCAATCAATCTTAAAAAAAGTTTTATGAGGGTGTTTTTTAAATGTTAGTTATAATTTCTTTCAGATTTTCTCTTATTTGTGTGGAGGAGATGATCTTCATGGTTTTATTCCAATTTGTCAGAGTATGTGAGCTAGTTTTCGTTTGTTAGGATTTTTGTTTTATGTGTGATTCTGACTTTTCTCCATAATGGTGATCTAGACTGGTTTGGGGAAAAAAGAGCATACCTGGGATTTATATCAAATACCTGGAATTTACATTGTAAGTTGTCTTTTTTGTTGTTGTTGTTTTGTTTTGCTTTGCTTTCATGGCTTATCCCATCCCAATAAGATGCATCAGGAGAAAGAAGGAATTAAGAGTTCTCAACTGGCCCAAGGGAAAAGAACAATTTCATTTACTGTCTCACATGGCATCATAAATTAGGAAGGATAATACCTGTGCAATTGTGATCTGGCATTAATTCTGGCACTAAAAATTTAATGCTTCCCTGGCCAACCCTCAGAAATGTTGGCGTTAATAAGGGAACTTTGCTTGGGGACTCTGAGTTCCTCTAGAGGTGAGTATTTGGGAATTTGGAGAGTCCCTTTTCAAGTGAGCTTTGTGAGGTCTATATTATTACAAATAATAATCAACAAGCAAGCTGGGGTCTATGACAATGGTATCTTTTATTCTTTATCTTTTATCTTTTATTCTTCACTTTCACCCAGATGCTGATATCAACTCTCAGCTCCACCAGGGTATATAATAAACCTTTAAAACAAGAATGTTGAAATATTTATAAAAAATAATTTTTCGGGGTACGTAGGTGGCTCAGTGGGTTAAGCCTCTGCCTTTGGCTCAGGTCATGATCTCGGGGTCCTGGGACTGAGCCCCGCGTCAGGCTTTCTGCTCAGCGGGGAGTCTGCTTCCCCCTCTCTCTGCCTGCCTCTCTGCCTGCTTGTGATCTTTGTCTGTCAAATAAATAAATAAATAAAATACACTTTTCTTCATGGGCTCATGGACTAGTGATGGTCACTGTCAAATGAACCAGATCACCATTTTTTTTTTTTCTTCAGATTCATTAATGTAGAATTGCCATATGGGACTATCCATAAGGTTAGGCTATATATTCTGGGCTACATATGTAAGGGTTAATACATTTTCATTTTGGGAATATTCTCTGTTTCCCTCATTGCCTAAACTGATACTATGAGAGTGACAAACTAAGACTATGTGGAAAATGTTTCATAGAAGGACTGATTAATAGAGTTTGTATATTTTGATAAGAATGGGAAAGTTAAGCCTATGATAAGCCCATTTCTGAAACCCATGATAAGAAGTTTCAAGTACCTTTACATTTCAAAGCAAGGTGCTAGACTCCTTAAGAAAGCTTGTAAAGAAAGTACTAACAACCATGACTGCCTTGGCCAGTGTAGAAAGGAGAGAGGAATAAGTGGTATGGAATTACTTGAGACCTCACATGGCCACCTGGAGCCTGACCCATGTAGGGGAGTTCTGAGGGGCCTCTGGGGGAATTAGGACACTCTAGTAGAAAGAATCTGATTAGACACCTATTGCCTAGACTAGGGGCTGAAGGGGGACTCTTCGGTGTCCAGAGAGAGTGTGAATTTGTCCATCTGAGAACTACAGAGAGGGATTTCTAGAGATGGGGATGGTTGTGGTTTTGAAGAATACATAGAAGTGCCCAGGAGATATCTGCCAAGGCCACAGGAAACCAATTCCAGATGATATCAGGTACCAGTCTTGGAGGAAAGTCTTTCCTCATTTTTTTCTCTCCTTTTCTCCCCAACCATGGAAAGAACTGGAAGCTGCACTAGGAGGATAGAGTAGAAAGTATGTTAAGGGTGGAAAGGGAAGTAATGCACAAAGAACCTTCCCAAACCTCCCTTTCCTGCTGGCAGGGGGCCTAATATGGGCTGAGATATTTTAACATTGATTGAACTTCTGAGTTTTTATCTTTTTTGGGACTAGACACATCAGTCAATTACTGACTAGTACTTTCAGGGGAATCAGAGTGCAATTTTTTCTCTGAAGTAGATTGTTTATACGATCCTATAGACTTTGTGGCTGAAGATTTTATTTCATATCAATATATCTATGTGACATCAATTTATATAAACATCAATTAAAGAAATAAACAACTGAATAAATAAGAAAATAGAGTGGTAAATATTTTTCAGTGATAATTTTTTTTAAAGATTTTATTTATTTATTTGACAGAGAGATCACAAGTGGGCAGAGAGGCAGGCAGAGAAAGAGGGGGAAGCAGGCTCCCTCCTGAGCAGAGAGCCCAATGCAGGGCTCCATCCCAGGACCCTGAGATCATGACCTGAACTGAAGGCAGAGACTTAACACTGAAACACCCAGGCTCCCCTGTTTTTCAGTGAATTAAAAAACAGTGCAAAGACAATGACTGGGAAGCTTCTATGGATTGGCTAGTCAGGAGACAGCTCTCTGTGGAAACAGGAACCACACTAATATTGAGGAAACATTTCAAGTGAAAATAAATAACTGGTGAAAAGACTCTCAGGATGGAATGAACTTGGTATTTGGGGGAACAGAGAGAAGGCCGAAGTGGCTGAAGACACATTGGTGAAATCAGAAATAGTGTGAAGTTAAAGGGCTTAACCAGGGCACATCACAAAGAACTTCATAAGCTAGAATGGGGCAGGGAAACATTGGAGGGCCCTAATCAAGGGCATGTGATATGATTGGAGTTATAGTTACAAAATTCTTTCCCTAGCTGACCTCTGAGGAATGGATTGTTGGAAGGCAGGAATGGAAGCAGGGAGACCAATTCAGGGGTTATTTCAAAGTTTAGGCTAAAGATAATCATGACTTGAATGAAAGTATTTAGTATAGAAATGGAGGGAAGTAGTTGGATTCTGGATATGATTTGGAAGTAGTAACTTTAATGATGTTTTGGATGTGGGGGTGAGGGAAAGTCTTCTCAAACATGTGTTCTAGAATTTTTGTTGGAGCTACGAGGTGGATGTGGCAGCCATCTGTTAGTCTACCACTGAGGAGACTTCCTGGTTTCTATCCTAAGAGGGATATAATAAAAGACTGATGAAGGTTAGAAAGAAAATTTTCCTTGGTGCTGTCATAGGAGCCAGGATAAACTCCACATTAGACCTCAGCAGGGTGGTAATAGTAATCTGAGTGCTGGTGGCAGTATTGGCTTCGATAGTCACTGCCCTGACACCCGTTAACAGGGCCATCTCTAGCACTGGGGTAGTGGTGTGGGCACTAACAGTGGCAGAGTTAGTGGACTTTGGCATTGGACTTTGGCATCAGTTTTCAATGTTTACAAATGTTGATGCAGTGTTTATGGCTGATATTGGCAGACTTGGTGGTCATAGTTGGCCGTGATAGTGGTGGTCATGCCTTTGGAGAACTGAGGCAAGCATAGTTACCACTTTCGTTGCTGGCTACAAGCGATGCTGGCTACAGGCACCAAAATAGAGACCTAAGCCAGAGGACAGGAAAATAGTGGTGACCAAGAGAATTAATTAATTCTTGGTTTTCATATTTAAAAAAAAATCCTGTGTTGATTCCTAGAATATTTTCCAAGGAACTTACAGGATATTTGAGTTCTCAAAGAACAAGCAGGAGAGGATTAGAAACAGTTTGCTGTGTGGTTATGTGCTCGAATAGCCTGGAAAATATAGATCACTCGTAAGTATAGCAACTCTTCAAAGACAAAGTGTATAAATGTGATGGTCTGTAAAAGCACTTGGGTAAAATATAAATGGTTTAGAAATGCAAGCTATTAGTTATACAAAAATTATGGAGTGGCATCCAGAGATACCATATGAAGTTTTATAGGTGGGAACAAGTTATTTTGGTCATAGTGGAGGTTTTCATTTTGAGCTGTGATTTTGGTATCTCATCCCAGTGGAACAAGAGCTTTTAAAGTGCTGGCAGGGCTTTAGGGCTTCCTGCTTCTGCAGAGGATTTTAGGGAGATAACTCACCATCAAGTGGATGCCTGGAGCCAGCTTCAGATTCTGAGCACTGAGGAAATACAGCTTGAGAGTAAGTCAAGGTTTTCCTAGCATGTGATTTAGTGAACTGGTCATAACATTTGTTATTGTGTGGTTTTCTGGGACAGATTCTATTCCCAGTAGGGCTGTGACTCAACACTTCACCCAACCAAATGGAATGCCAGGAAGGACAAGACCATAAAAAATGAGCCTTTACCTGGACCTTGTGGGAATTCAAGAGCTCGTGGTTCTTTCTGTAATGTTTTAACCAATCAAAATTAGTCCAGAATACTCCCTCCCTTTTTCTATTTTGTCTGCTTTTCTTCTATTCCTGAAGGTTTTACTTTTTTTTTTTTTTTTTTTTTTTTTGGTGAAACTGCATGTGTGGGGTTTTGAGAAATGCTTCAAGATGAAGTGCTATCAATCCAAAACACTACCAAGAGATTTATTTGTTGTTTGCTTGTTCCTCTCACCCCCTCACCTCTTTGCTTCCCAACACGTTTTTCTTCCATTTCTATTTTTCTTCCATCCACAGCAGAGAAGGGCTGCCTACAGCTTTCCCCAGAGCCATTCAGCAGAGCAGCCTTAGAGAGGAGTTAAAGTCTTCCGTGTTTCCCCTGACAGGCACTAGAATATATATATTTTTAACACTCACATCACTGATCTTTGCCACCAAATATCTACCACCCTGTTTCTGCCCCAGATAAGGCATTTATTTTTATTGGTGGGTGGATGGGTGGAGAGGTGGATGTTTAGGCAAAAGCCACTGTTATTCATGTTTTCTTTGTTTGTATAGAGGAGAAAGTTACCTTGCTAGACATGCTTTTAGGAGGAATTAATAATGCTATTCACATGATTTAACTTGGAAAAAAATAACCTCACCTGGCAAATTTTGGCTGAGTCGGAAAAGTTACCCTTATTCCACACTACTTTATTATGATGGTGACTAGTGTATTTGTCTCCAAGAAAAATCATTGCAATTATTAGAAAATCAGCAAAACATAGAATTACCCCACTTTGCCCTGCAAATATGTCCCTGTCCATTATACATAGTATGTGAATATCCATTTCATACCAGCTCCTTATTGTCATATTGCTTAAGCTGTACCAAGAAAACTATCTTAAAAGGCTTTTTCTTCAGCTTGACTGCAGTTCTTGTTTTTAGGTACTATCCTGTCCACGTTCTTAAAGCAGCCAATAGTGTTAGGAGAGCTTCATTGATTGAAGCTCTGACCTGATTATAAGAATCAAAAAGCTTGGGTGATTATCTAAAGCCCTATAGGAACTTAATCACATTGCTTTAGTCATGGAAATAAGCCACGATTGCACAATCAGCTTTTCAAGTAAGATATCTGTAGATCTAGGGTTGAAAGAGAATATAATGTGATCCTTTTTAAATCAGACCTTCCTTTTAGAGTAGGCAGTGATGAGTTTGTGTTCTACCAAGTTTATGTTAAGGTGGATGGTCTTGCTGCTAGCATTAATACTGCTTCATAATTTCTAAGAGTTGATACTAGATGGATCAAAGTTGAGAATTTAAAAATAAGCAAATTAGTTCAATAGAACTAAGTAAATATTTCTTTTTTTAGAGTCATTTAAGGAGCTATTTTAGAAAGAGCTGGGTTTATTTTAAGGTTATGTCTCTTAATTTTAAAAGACTGAATTGATATTTTAAGTAAGTGTTCAGGTTTTTATTTACTGCAAATCTAGCCTCTATTGACAGGTATATATCATTATATTCTCTTTTTCTCTTGTTTAAGGCCAAGCTTTGCCCTGGATCCCACCCCCTCTGTCTGTCTGAGGTCACTCAGGGACCAGAAAACTATGGCCAGAGGCCTGTTTCTATATATTTTTTTTTCCCTTTCTTTCTTTCTCTTTTTTTTTTGTAAATAAAATTTTGTGGGAACTGAATGACACCCATTAGTTCCCATGTTTCTGGCTACTTTGTCCTACAACAGCAGGGTTGAACAGTTGCTGCAGAGACCACATGGCTTATAAGCCCCAAGTACCTACTATCTGATCCTTTAAAGAAAAGGTTTCCCAAGATTTCCTTCAGCTTATGAATGAACAAATCTCTTTCTCAGGCTTATCAACCCTTTGAAGTTATAGAGCCTCTAGGCCTGTCTAGTCTATTTCACTTCCCTTCTGTTCAAAATTCTTGGAAAGTATTAGACACTCACCAACTCACTCCCTGTCTGCCAGTCACTCAATTCTGCATTCTGGTTTCTGCTCCTACTGTGTTAGAGCTGCTGTTGTTTAGGTTAAAATGGCTCTTTACTTATTAGCCCAAATGGCCACATTTTTGGTTCTTTTCTATAACATTTGATGTTGGAATCATCAGTCCTCATGCTGGATTCTATAGTCTTGGTTTCTGTAATAGCCTCTGTGGTAGTATTCCATGGACAGACCACATCCCAACTGCTATGGGCACTTCAGGCCCCCATCATTTCTCACTTGGGCAGTCAGAGTAGAGTTTTAGCTCGCTTTACCTTTCTGTATCATTGTCCTCTTTAAATCTGTTCTCATATATAATGATCTACCTTGAAACCCAATATTTCACCTCTGTTCAGCTTGAATAATTACCATTGCCTGTAGAATAACTTTAAAGCTCTTCTATCACTCCCGTGAATGATCCATGGCTCTGATTGCTGCCCTACTCAGGTTTCCTTCTGAGGGGAGTTGCCCAAGGCCTCCGATTTATAACTTAAGCTATATCCCTGGAAGAACACAACATGTTGTAAAAGCAGAGTGGTGATACGAAATGTTGGGTGAGATAGTTCAGTATTTCATAGGGTATGTAAGAAAGTTGGGTAGGCGATGAGGAGAGAAGCTGAGTGGAGGACAGGTAATGAGGAATCTAGTATGCTCTATTAAGGAATTTATATTGTATTCAATATGGATCCACTGACTCATTTTCAGCCAGTTAGCATTATCAGTTTTATGGTGAATAAACTCCATTCTCAAAATGGAATGATATTTCTGGAAAGTAATTTTTATAATTTGTATGAAGATAATTAAGGGATTATATGACTGTGGCTTTTTTTTTTTTAAGTAGGAGAGATTTGAACATACTTATATACAACTACTCAACATGAAATGGCTAAAACACAGGATAGAGATGGAATCACTGATGGAATGATTTACCTGTGGTAGAATATCAGTTGAAGGATTAGTGTGGATAGGACAAGGAAGACCTTGTGTTTGAGGGAATTCTCATGGACTTCACTATTTGTGAACTAGGAAGCCACATGTTTAGCCGAGAACGATGAAAGAAATAATGGCAGACAATGCTTAAAGGAGATTTTTGGACTACAGCTGAGAAACATGGGAGCTAGAGATAAATGTAGATAGACAGAAGGATTATTTGGCAGTGTTAAAGATCCTATGAGATGAGAAGTCATCAATTTACAGTGACTTTAATAGAAAACTGCTTCTAGGATTCAGTCAACCATGGTTCACTTGGGAAGTAGGAGGCAGTCATTCAGTTGGACAGGGTGTTTTGTCATGTGAAAATGACATGGGGAAAAGGTTATTGACAAGTACCATTTTGAAGCTCTGAATCAGTGTCTAAGGCTGGCTGCATATGGAGTTAACTTTCACAGATTCGGGATTATGATCGGTACACAAAGCATCAGCCCATCATGTTAATACCCTTCAGTGGTTCCTAATTGCTCTGCATGTTAATGCAATCTATTGGTAATCAGCTTTAATGTCCTCCAACTGTTAGCTTTCTTTTATCTAACAGTTGTGGATGTTTTGAAAGGGAGAGTCTCAGGCAGAATTGGAATGAACTGTGGGGAACACCCAGTTTACAGAGGCAGCCAGGCTGCCTGTGTATTCCTCCTTTTGTTCCCCTGAAAATGTTCCTTCCTTATCATCCACAGACTTCATTCCCTTCCATTTCAGAGACTTTTATTGTTCATTTATTCAGTCAATAAATATTTGAGTAGTATGTTCTAGGCATTGTAATTAAAGTTCAGTGGGCATCACCTGAGCTGGAATGTTTAGTCTTAGTATCTTTGGACATGGAAGAATTTGAGACTTATTCTTAGTTCTAACATGGTAAGAATAATGAGATATATTTAGAGCTTTTTCAGAGCTAATGGGTCATGCTGTAAAACAAGGTGCCAAAAACTCGCAAGAGAAAGTAAGATAGCTAACATGAAATCACCAAGGGCAAACATGTCTTGCTAGAGGGAAAAGACTCATTCGCATTTTCAATCTTTCGCTCTCTGATAATATTTGTTCTGTTTATTATGAGATATTGTTGGATATGGTGATGAAGTTTCACCCTATATAGTAAATACTATATATATATATATATATATATATATATATATATTAGATGTTTAAAAAGATTTTATTTATTTATTTGAGACAGAGA
This sequence comes from Enhydra lutris kenyoni, assembly GCF_002288905.1. Lineage (NCBI taxonomy): Eukaryota > Metazoa > Chordata > Mammalia > Carnivora > Mustelidae > Enhydra > Enhydra lutris. Next base: position 14,967,209 of record NW_019154101.1, read on the forward strand.
GAGAACACCGGGGGCGGGGTGGTTAGGAGGCAGAGGGAGAGGGAGAAGCTGACTCCCCACTGAGCCGGGAGCCCAACATGGGGCTCAACCCCGGGATCCAGAGAGCATGACCTGAGCTGAAGGCAGATGCTTAACTGACTGAGGCACCAGGCGCCCCTATGTATTTTCTTAATGTTTATTTATTTGAGCTTGATTTTGAAATAGCCTCTTCCTGTCTTCCACTGGACTACAAGTACAGGAGGGCAATGACTAGCAAAGGATACGTGTTCAAAAATATATTTTTTTTAATTTTATTTTTTATAAACATATATTTTTATCCCCAGGGGTATAGGTCTGTGAATCGCCAGGTTTACACACTTCACAGCACTCACCATAGCACATACCCTCCCCAATGTCCATAATCTCACCCCCCCCTCCCAACCCCACTCCCCCCATTAACCCTCAGTTTGTTTTGTGAGATTAAGAGTCACTTATGGTTTGTCTCCCTCCCAAT